>NW_015374020.1:4354486-4412485 GCF_001272555.1 Dufourea novaeangliae | reverse complement strand
TTCCCTGACTCGGGGAATTTTAATGCGAAAAATTGCTTCTGCCCTACGCGAGATGCCAGGTTTCTTCTCCCTTTATTTTTTTGAAACTCCACCGTTTTCCAGGCGGTGAAATTCCTTTTGTCTTTGGTGAACCACTAACAATAAAGTAACCCTGGTGACTGCAGACGTTAAGAAAATCATAAGGCAAGGAGTTAGTCGAAACATACGTAGAATAAATCAGAACAATTCACGCGTGTACAAGGTGCTTCATCCGACCGCATCACCCATCCAGATTCACTCCCTAAAAGCATTCCACCGATAAACCATAAAGTGGATTACACCGGTATAATGTTTCAATTTTCATCCACGGATTAACGTCAATAAAACTCGCGGCGTGGTCGTATTCACCCCTTGCTCGCAATATTCTCTCAGCCAGAATTCGCCCCAGGGAAAGAAAGATCCCGCGAACTGTCTCGATTATTCGCCGGGCGGAGAAGATCTATTAATCTTTATGAGCGGCACGTAAGTATCCCCCTGCCGGATCCACGGGCCAGCTTACCATCCGCGGGCTAATAAAAGTCCAAGGGGGAGGGGGTGTGATCCCGCCTCCGGGCAACAGAATCATAAATAAACAAATAAACCGACCCTCTGGCGTCGATTATTGACGCGGCGGCGGCGTTTTTCGACCGACAGAAAATTCCTAGCCCAGACCTTGCGCTTTTTAATAACTCCCCCTGCCGTTTGGGGGATGGGGACAACCCCTCCACTCCACCCCTCGAGGCAACCATCGAACGATCAAGGGTGGCGGCGTGTGTGCGGTGGGAACTGTACACAACCGGGGGCGGCGAAATCGTCGCGTGTAATCTCTGCCTGTAATAACATTCCGCGATTTGCATACGGGCGGAGGTTAAGTCATGAATTTATTGCCACCCCGTGGTACGCGCTCGCGCGCGCCAACTGCGCCTGGGGACCCGACGCGGCACGCGCGCACACGTAATATGCGTGTCCCATTACCTACACCTATATCGTGTCCCGATTATTAATTTCTGCGGACATCGTACAGGGAAGAACCGAAAGAGAGAGAGCGGGAAAGCGATCTAAGGACACAGGATGCCCGATAGAGCGGGATACCGATACATTTCTATTCAAACATCGATATTTTGTAGCGATATTTAATGCGACGACATATTCCAGTATCGATACTTAACCCATAAATATCGAAATTTTGATACAATCACTGCATTTGCCGTAACGTAACAGGTCGTAAGGAAAATGGACCAATCGCATGTTTCCCATAAAGTTTGAAATATAACATCAGCCGCGAGAGAAGTGTCACGCTCGTCCCCTCTGCGGATCACCCCCAATAAAAATCGCCAACCGGTATCGGGGACCGAATAAAATTCATAGAACAAACGAATCGATCAAACAGAGAATTCACCGACAGAAAAAAGCGGTTCGTTTCTCACCGAGAAAATCAGTATGATCGCCAAAGTTCCCCGAGACCAGCTTTTTTCTCCACCATTAATTATCCGTCTCGTGCGAAACGCAAACATTTTCCACACGAATCTTTTACGAGTCGAGATCCGACGTTATAATCGTGTTTACCAGGGTTTCAGCCGCGGATTAACTTCTGCTAGCCACTTTAAGTCCCCTCCTCGGTGGTGGGAAACGCGGCTCGTGTCGAGCTTCGCACCCCTCCTGGACGAACGGGGGATGATGCAGGCATATGTCACGAGACGCGAGGATCATGACGGCATAGAAAAGCTTCAGAGGCGCGCACACGTTGCGAATGTGACAACGCGGGGGACGAGCCAGCGCGATCCGAGGATATATTCGAGTTTTTGAGAGAGGGGAGGAGCAAAACCCGCACACACCATAGGCCGCCAATTGACTCCTATTGTTGGGTGAATGGTATTAGGTATTTTTAGCGCGAGCGACCGGGGCTTTTGTTTGCTTCGCGATTCGATACCGCGATACCTCGTGAGCGACACGTGAACCCCCGCTGTTCCATCCGAGATTTCGAGAGGGCTAGAGTCTGGTGAACTTCGGGGAACGTTCACGCCTATTCGGAAAGAATAATTTTCTTATACAGGGTGAGTCAATAAGAACTTATTGGTTCAAGTATAATTAGTAAAAGTTTCGCAGTCCAATTATAAATACGACGCAGGAGAATAAATACCATCTTAACACTTATCCGGATTTAAAAAGTTCCTTTCACGCTAACAGTAAGTGTTGATAAAAGGAGCAATGTCGTGTTTAAAGTTCAAGAATCCATAATTTGTCGGTATCCTGTCCACTCGTTTCACTTTTCAACCTCACACACAACACGTGCTCGTTCTATACCCTCGTCGCATTCACGAAAGATAACAGCCGCGAGCTAAGCATCGTAAGTGATTTTATTTCAGTCGTTCCGCCGTTTGAGTGCTTTCGAGACGCGTCCTTCATCCCCATTAACAAACATGAGATATTAGTTTCAACGAGACCGAGCGGGAACACAAAAATATTCACCGCCCCCTGAACTACTTAGCGCCGATCATTGCTCGCCGGGATACCCGAGCAAGTGAGAAGTGTTTCCGGCAGCAAAGTAGCCGCGGATAAATCGATGAAAAATCACCAGGAACATCCACTTCCACGGTGGAAGAAGCTCCTTTTCACGGTAGCGTTCCAGTTTTTCCGCTTCCACTCGAGATCGATCACGATCCAAGGCGAGTCACTGGAGCAGGTCCTCGAACGGTCGTTAATTATTCTTCTGAACGTTGTAAGCTGATTTCACGCTTTGTTCCGCCGCCGCCGCTGCCGACTTGCGAACACCGAGGGCCTTGAACGGACCGGGACAAAAGAGAGAAATTGAAAAACGACCTCTTGCCCCGCCTGAATTGTGCGGATAGGCGATACGCGGCGTCCGCCACTTGACGCCTGGTACTCTGCGCTCGAGAACTGCTCGAAACAGTAGCTGCTCTTCTCGCGTCGGCACTCGTTCTATATTGACACTGGATAATTTAACACGGTGTCGCCCGTGAGGACCTTTACACGACTGGGATTTATAGCTAGGCTTTCAGCTCTTGGAAAGTGTCTCTTCTTTCGAAAAATAGGTAGTTGTGTATCTCGACGGTAAAGCATCTTTATGGCATCAGTAGTACTAGATTACTTTCGATTGAAACGTGGGATTTACTCTGGAGATCATTGCTCTCTATGACCCTTCGATTAAGAAACGTATGTAATATCGTTTCAATTCGGATTCCATAAACTATCAAAGAAGTTTATATAACCCCAATCAATCGGCTCGAATGATATTTCAGTAAATTTTACCTGTAGGCATTCATGCAATTAGTTAATCTTACAGTAGAGTAATAAAACAGATCATTGCTAGAAGAGAACATTTCAGAACTTTCCGACTCTTGAACACGTCATCTTTGAACCCCTAGAACATCTTCAAACCCAACAAATGAAATTACACCTGTTCAGGTGAACAGAAGATCCACCTTCTGTCGCTCCGTCATCCTCCAGACACACACTTCGGTGTCGAAAGAAACGAGGTGACGAAAATACACGGTAAAAATCAATCAGGAGCATGAACCGAGTCAAGTTAATGATCGGCCGACGGTTGTCTCTCGATGCTCCCATTGGCGAACGCGACGAAGAGGTCGTAGGGAGGAGAGAGGACCGTCGGCGGCTGTGGACGGTGAACACGAAGACACAGGTGGGGTTAATGCGGGTAATAAAGAGAGAAAACAAAAAGCGAACCGAGACGAGGCCACGGAGCCCCGGCATGCGCGTCCGTACTAATTACGAAGGAGGGTGGGCATTGGCGCGCGGGCCGGGCCCCCTGAAGAAAATTAAGTAGGCTTAATTAAACCAGGGCTAACAATATGTATTTAAATTGGCCAGAACGTCTTCAGCTTCTTCGTTGCCACTCGCACGGGTCGCCTATCTCGAGTTCTCTCCTTGCACACGCGATGCGTAAATATAGCCTGTCAGCTTTCATTGTTCCAATGAAATCATTCGCGTACGATTGACAGATGAAAAGCCTCTGGCCAAGCCGCGGAAGAAGGGACGACTTTGTCTTGTTTCGGTTAATCATTAATTTCGTGTTTACTTTGCAAAACTTTTATTCGAGTAGATAGAGGAACAAGGAAGGAGCTGCTGAGGGTTGTGCGGTAATTTATTACGGTATACATATCTATTGCAAATACATGTTGGCTTGGCGAACGCTTCTGCGATCACGGAGCACGATGGATGGAACGGTCAAGTTAATGACTGGCTAAGGAGGTCAACGATCCAGACAGGCGAGCGTGATGCATCATTTTCGGACCGCGAGTTCTCCCTTGTCGTTTACTCCGGTTCTAATAAAGTCTTCTTATATGGAGCAACTGAAGTTCTGGTTCTCCGTGGCGTTATAATTATCTTACGACAGAACTTTCGATCATAACTCAGGATGGGAGATCTTAATCCACCGAGATCGATTTTCTAGTCGATCTGGTGGTTCGACCAACTTTTTCAGTCTTGTAAGAACCATCAGCCCACTCTGCAATCCTGTGTTTTTTTTTTTTTCAAATTCCACGAATACCGCGCAACCCCCTGGCCTGAAAAAACGTTTATCGACGGAGTGGATCGGTCCACCCCCAGGGTTCATTAACGAGGGTAAAGAAGCGAGGCCGAGGGAGGAAAAACGAGAGAACGGGTCCAAAGCCGCGCAAGATCCCGACAGGGGCGGCTTTAGGCAAAAGTCCGGCTAATAGAGTCGTAGCTGGTACAGTCGCTGTCAGAAGTGGCGGTCGACCGCCACAAATCATAAGATTAGAATTTTAAATTCGCCGCGGACCCCGGCTAGGCGGCCCCAGGCCACGTGGTGTAGGATCCACCGTCGTCGTAGTCGTCGGATTCCCTCGAAATCTCGATCCACGATCTACCGTCTCTCGCGACCCCTCTCACGAAGTAACTCCCGGCGACCGGGCGAATAAAAATCGAACGAGCCCGGCCCGGAATTTGAATAACGACCATTGTACGGAGCGCGCAAACCCCAGACCGTCCTGGACCGGTCTGTTTCACGGGAGACCCCGATGGATTGGCGACTCTTCGATTCTTCCTTCGGAACGGGCCCTTCGATACGCGCCCGGCTGGCCCTTTCGAGTGAGATATTTTATCGTCGATTCTTTTTACGCGTTCAGTGGATCCGAGTGACTTGAATGGGTAATTCTCTGGTTTAGGTAGCACGCAGCACGCTATTGAACTGCTTTGTCGTTTAATTATTCGGAGCCAAGAATAAAGGGCCATAAGAAGGGCATAGTATTCCTGATAAAAACCATTTCTGAGTGCCTCGTGTAAAGCTAACTTCTGACAGACTATAGGTCGGTCTAGCATTCTCATCTCTAGACACGAATAAAAAGAATCCACGGTCTCGTCCAACAATCCCTTCTAAAAGGGACTCCACATCAGACAGAGCTATGTCAACATCATCGACCGCGGAAATAGTTTCCCAAGAAGACTCGCCCTTTTCCGGTCATCGTTACCGTTCCCCGGGCATCGCTCCGGCTAATTACGATATTAACATCGACCGATCTTCCCCCCCGATATATCCTCCGGCTGGGAGGCCGCGACGGAAGGTAGAAGCGAGTAAGGCGGGTCATCGAGGTAAAGCCAGGCAGCAGCAGCAACAGAAGTAGTAGTAGTAGCAGCATCGGCATCAGCAGCAGCAGGCTGGGTGCGTGTAACGATGGCGTGGCCCACGTGTCCAATCAGCGTGTTTCTTTGGCGAGGCCACCACGGGCCGTGGTGGCGGGTGGGTGCAGGAGAGATCCGTTCACGAGGCGATCCCACAACGAGGGATAAAAGAAAAGCCCTAATCAGCATGCGTCCCGTCCAGCCAATTAGAAATACTCTGTTTTACCGACTGTCACCGGCGGACCGCTGGTATTGAGTTGTATCGGCCGAGTTATGTTCGCTTCGTTAGTCAACGATCCTCGAGCCAAACGGCTCTCTCCCCTTTCCTGTGCGTCCCGCTCGTCTCTACTGCCGTGTTCGTTCACGTTCTTCATCCCCCTCTCGATCCCTTCGCGGTTACACGTACGCCCACACGTACGCGGGGCCTGGGCCGCATGAGCACACTCGATCGCTTCTCTACAGTACGGTGGATTCTGTATGGGCCGGTGCTTGATTTACGGCCAGCCTCTGGAGCCCGGGCCCCGGCTGGCTCCTCGGTAGTAAGAGAAGACTGCTAATAGTCCCTTCCATGGGCCTCCGCTTGGCCCGCAAATATTCCGCTCTCTAATTGGAATTGATTAGGAGGGCCCCGGCCTCGTTCGCGGAATAAAGACGGAATTGCTGGCCGGCCAACCATCGGCTGGCTCTCGCTCTCCTCTCGCTTTCCTCTCGCTCTCCACCGCCATCGCCGCCGTTCTTCTCCCTCGCGGACCGAAAAAATCCGGCCAGACGGCCCCGCGAGCTCACCGATACCGGAGGTCGTTGCCTACTACCTCTCTGTCTCGTTCCCCGGAGGAGCGCGAGGGTGCGCGGACAGACCTTTATTAGCTGATCCGTGCTCGCGCAAAAATGGACCCTATCCCCGCGGATCGTGCGGAGAACGGAAATACGGACGCGGTTCGACAAGGATGAATCTCGTGGTGGCTCGACGTCACGGTTAGGTGGGACACGAATGTCATTTGGTAGTATTTTTTTGGACATCTTCTGGTTTATTGATCGATGGTCTTTCTATGGGCTGAGTCGCGTGATCGGGATTGAAGTGATTGAAAGTGGAAGGAAAGTAGACGATAAAAGTAACACCAGATTAGCAGAGTCATGAAATAATCTATTTAATAAGCGTAATTCTCAAAAGACAAAGCAAGCATCGAAGCACTCTTCTACGAAGGATCTAGGAATCCTCTCCTAATGCGACGATCCGTTTCCCTTCCTTTCTCTCTCTCTCTCTCTCTCTCTCTCTCTCTCTCTCTCTCTCCAAGTGGTATTGGCAACGGAGGGACAGGGCTGGAGAGAAGCGACCCGAAGAAATATGCAAATGACAGAGCTCTCGAGCCTGATTGAGGTACTTCTGCTCGCAGTCGAGCTGGCGGTGGGGACGAGCCGAACGTTGATTCTCTCCTCTGTTCGTCGGGCGAATAGGGCAGCTTTTGCCCGTGGAAGGACGCGCCGGACAACCGTCTCATTTTATTTTCGCGTCCGAGGCGCGCTCGTTTGCTATCTCAGTTCAACGCTAACGAGCCTGTTAGCAGCAATTATTCTAATTAATATCTCCCCCACTCGTGGGCGACGAGAGACCGAGACCGCGGCTCTCCTTTCTCTCTTTCTCTCTATCGTTCTATTTCTCTTTCCCTGCGCCAGGCAGCCCTGGACCGCGTTTCTGCCGTTGCTTTCATTTCGAAGCGGACGCGAGAGGACGAGGCGCGCGAGCTAACCGAGTGTTCGACAAGGACGGAACGAGGAGAAGAGCCCGAGCATCAGCGAGCTTTACGACGCTCCTCGTCCGAGGGTTTTTGCGTTCGCCGCGTGATTGGCTATTACCGTCTCTCCTTCCTCTACCCCGGTTATGTACCGCGGCGAGCCGCGCGGAATTGAGTCCTCTTCGCCTTCTCCTCCTCCTTTTGTCTCTTCCTACCGTGCCACTCACGGTGGAGGCTGCTCGCCTCGGGCACCCGTTCCGACTCGGGCGTTTACGCTCGGACACTCGCGACCAGACGTGGAGGAGAAGAATAAGGCCCTTCCGGCTCTGCCTCTAATTGTGTTTGCTCTCGCGTTTAAGACTTTTTAAGAGCCCCCCTCTACCCCCTCCAAACCCCTTCTCTTTCCTCACTTTCTCACGGGTCAAGTTGTACGTTTCGTGACGGTTCGGGGTTCAGCGTCGGGGTCGCGCGACTTCGTTCTTCTTTCTTCACCGCCGAGTCCTGTTCTTTGTCGCGACAGAACGTCTTCATTTACACTGCTGAAATCTTCTTTCTGAACTATATTGTAGGAGTGGAAGCGAGGAACAGGGATGGGAAGACGATAGGTAATTTTCTTGATACTTTTCCGGAATAATGCATTCGAAGAAATTTCCTGAACCATCTAAGAAAATTCCTGATCCATCCAAGAGAATCTCTTGATCCAGAATAATCCACTGAAGTTATTTCACCTAGGTCACACCCATGGATCTGAACTTCCTAGATTGAATAGCCATTCAAGGAAAGTCGCGCATTCTGTGGTTAAAAGAGGATCAACTAATCGAGAGGGAAAACGAGTCCTGGCGAGGAACAGCGCTACGCCAATGATCCTTATCGGGGCTTGTGGCCGAAGTGCCGGGAACTCTCGAACGGAAGCTAAATTGCATCCTCGACGAGGCTCGTCCGCAAACGATACGGCCGGCACGTAGTCGATGCGATTGAAGCTAATTTGAAATTTTAAAGTCGGCCCCGACCGGGCCACGGTGAAATAAAAGGGGGGTGGGGGTTGGAAAGGGGGGCCCTGGAGAAACGAAACGGAGAATAATGGCTCCGCGAGAGGACGAGAAACCACGAATGGAAAGAGAGGGATGCATAAAGATGAAAGAAGGAGAAAAGGGAGAAGGACCAAAGTGGGTGTAGGGGCTCTGCGGCTGGCCCCAGAGAGATACCAGAAGGACGAAGAGGCAAAGACAGAGAGGCAGACTGAATTATCGTGATATTTAAATTAACAAATGACATTCTGCATTACCATAGCCTGTCCGCGGATCGCCCCCCCCCCCCCATCTCCCTCCCCTATAGTAGCAGCCTCGAATTCCCCGACTACAACAGGCCAAGGGACAAAGACGTCTAGCGGCTACCTCGACGACGCGACGACCCACGTCCCCTTCCGTCTAATGCCTCGATTCGGGGACAGACCATCTCTGATTCCATCCTCTGATTAGGCCCGATACAATACTCGATCCAGTTGCGTCGAAAGATTTGTTGCCAGTTTTCTAGACCGAATCCGCTGCCAGAAAATGGTGCCCCGAAGCTGTTAATCTCTGGAAGACGGACGTTTCACAAGACCACTCCTCTCTTCTCATATGTGTTTCAGAGTATAATTCTTTGGAACACACTGGACTTTTTGTCGGATTGTATATAAACGTCTCCAAGCATAAAATAGTCACCGCAACGTGTGGAATTGGCCGAAGCTTCTGAAAAGTCGATTAAAGTGAACCCAAACTCCGCTTTTCGAGGATCAATTGGAACCGGATTGCCTTTCGATCTTGAACCAGTTCGTCATTGCATGCGAGGATCGTATCATAGACGATTGTAGTTAACGATCCTGAAACTGAGCATGGTTACCGTAACCTTCACTTATAGGAGCTTTTTTGCTAACCATAAGATGATATCCTGGATGCTATAATAATTAATACCATTAACTGCCGTACCGACCTTCTTCTCGTCATTGGCTGATGAAGATGCCCGAGACACTTAAATAAAATAAAGATTAGCAAAAACTATCCAACAGAAGCACCTCCGTTTTATACATATAGGTACATATGTATAATCAGGGGTCTTCTTGCCTATACAATTAAGATCCAAACTTCAGATAATCTCTGTAATCTTCCTGCAAGGAATTTCAGTACGAAAAATAGCCAACCAACGTACAGATGGATCTAGAAAAATTTTCAAGAAAAATTCTGCCAGCTATGAAACATCAGTGGCGTATGCAAAGAAAGCGTTTCCACGTCGCCAAGCCTGTACAGCGTATCGACGGTATAGGTCGCGATTATCAATTGTCCGTGTCTTTCCATCGGTGTTTGGGTGCCGTTTACTACCGGCGCGGATCGGTTTGGGCCGATCACGCAGCGAGCATACCAGTTTTTTCTCTCCCTCCATCCACCCCCACCCCCCGGGCAGTTTTAACGACCCATTCGGCTCGCCACCGAGGCGTATCTCGGGACAACTACCCTAAACAGCTAATAATCCTCATCACCGTCCGGCCATCAAAGTCGTCGAAAGAGCAAAACGGATTGCTCGTTCGAAATGAAGTAATTATAGCCCCGGCTCCGGGGGATTCTACTTCTCTGCGTCGCTTTTAATGACAACGATAAAATAATTATTGGCTCTGGCTACCGTACACCGCGGAGCATTCGGAAACCAAGCACACTCACACACACGCGCCCGCGCGTCCCAGGTATCATTTCTCCGGCTCGCTCGAAATTAGACCTATTTTCCATTCAGTGGGGACACATACACACCTACCTACTATTCCGATACGCGGGGCAACGAATCTAATTCTCCAATCGACGGTTCAGGGAATGATCGCAGACCGAGGCTACCGATTGACGTTCCTTCGTATAAGTTATCGCGCCAATTACTCCTAATTATCCGAATGAGGTTGTAAATCGGCTCTCGCGTTTACGAGGATTCCGTTTCGAACGGACGCCAGGCCCTCGGTGTGTATATCGTCGACGTGTGCTACGTAATCACCGTCGACGAGATCGAGAATCGCGATAAACGTCCGTCTTAATACCCCTGGCGAAGATAAAGGAAGGCTTCCTGATTAAGGGGATCGGACGGAAGTTTCATACGGTAAGCCCAGTTCGCTTCTGATCGAGTCGAGAGATACATTTATTGTTCTTTTTGGAATGCTTCTGGATCACTTCGAGCAATCAGTTATGGACTCTGATTCTGAACGTATTTATACCGGCGGATACGTAAAGGATTTAATTGAAGTAGCACCTTCCCGGCGAACCGACTCGTCTTACCTAGTGTTATCGCTATAAACTTCAGATATTCGCTATAACCCGGAAAGGGTCATCTCCGAGTTAGATACCTGTCCCCAGGCCCCAACACACTCTTCTACGGGTCTATCATCGGAGCTACCCATCTTTAGCCGAAGGTAAGCAACCTTCGGTGCTTCGATCCCGGTTCGCTCGATGCTAGGACGATTTTACGGTTCGTCCTCTTGTTACGGATGGTTTTCTTCGAATTCAAATGCGGCGCGTTCCGAGCAGAGAAGACTCGTAGCGATTCGCCCGTAGAAGCTCGCTCCGAAAGGCGAACACGGCGAGGGAGGACGAAGAGCAGGAGGATGAGGATGAAGAGGATGAAGAGGAGGAAGGGGAGTCGGTCGCAGCCGGTCCGCAAGCGCACGGTTACACGGCGTTACTCGTAAATACGGTGCTCCGAAAGCATCACGGCTGGTACAAAGAGGCCACGACGTCTCAATCCGAGGCTCCTTGGAGGGTCCGGGTGAGCTACGCTATATAACGCTGCACACACTCCGCCCTCCAACCGCCTCCTCCTCAAAGGCTACCTCCGCCTCCTATCCCCGGATGTGTGTACGTACACCGTGGTGCTCTTTCCTCCCCTGGCTCTCTCCCTTCTTCCTCCTCTGTTCCTGGTTTCGTTCGATGGCCCCTTTCGATCGCAGCCCCCTTTTGCGAAAGCGTGCAGGAGTTCGCGAAAGGGGTACCACACACCGGGCCTCACAGATCACCCCGCTATCTGAACGGCCAGATCTTTCAGTTCGGTATACACCACGGTGTGGAGCACAACCACCGTTCTTCGCCTCCTCCTCCACCTTCTCCTCCTTCTCCACCTTCCTCTGATCCTGTTCCCCTTTCGTCGAGTCCTCCCAACGTTTTCGATCTCTGTTCCACCATCAGACTTCTCTACCTCGGTTAACTCTCTTCCTTCCTTTCTTTCTCGTCGTCGTAGCCCTCCGCTGCGGAAAGCTTCCTCCTCCTCGTCTTCCTCTTCGCTCGCCTTCTCCCGAACGTCGTGAAGAACAACGCAGCCTGGGGGACGACGACGTCGCGGTGTCGGGTTTGTTTTGTCCCCGGCGAATCCGTGATGAGAACGTATGTAGGTGTATCCCACCCTTTGTTCACGTGGCTGCAACGTGGGCAACCGCGAGGAGAGCCACCGTGTGGTGCGCCCGCTTCTACGGCGGACGCGACCAGGCCGGTGTTTATGCGCCGCCACTGCTGGCCACCACCAAGGACACGTTTTCTCACTGAATCTACGAGCGGAGCGCGGACGGGACCATTTTTACCTCTTTCGAGCCTCTGCCTGCGGCAGGATCGAGGGCGTCACCAAACTTTCGGACGCGAACCTTGTAGAAGAATTCGGTAGATTAGCAACGATTAGAACGCAATACGGGGACAATGTGACATCGTGTATACCAACATTCACATGCCACATAGTTCTAAATTAAAGGATAATAACTAGACGCCAGAGTATCCCAGAATTAATAATAGTCTCATTCTAGAACATTTTGTGACATTGCTCACTCTTGCACCGGATCCCTCAATAGTGAATGCACTCCCTTAATCAAACATATTACTTTCCGTTTTGCCTTGGATTCCCAGCATAAATCCACATCGAAATCGATCTTACGGCCATTCCTTAAACAATACCGAAGACAACCATCGGGCACGTCAATAGAAATGGATCTTGTCACCGGGTGAAGCCCAACCATCGGAGGTACACAAGTAATTCCAGCTAATAAGTTAGCGTCACGTCAAGCGGAATCGATCTCCGAGGACACGCAGAAAATGATTCCTGTTTCCCGTTGACGTGGACAAAGCTCCGAGGACTGTCTGCTCAAAGAGGAGGACGAACGTACATTTGCCCGTTGGAAAAAATCTCGCGATTGAGATATCGCGGCTCATCAGCCTACCAAAAGCCGGATATCAATCTAGCTCGCCTGCTCCTCGGGGTCCGGGACGGAAAATTGAGGATTGAGACATCGATGGTACGCTCTGTGCGCCGGCCATGATGCCTTCGAGGTACCATATTTACGAGCGCCGCTGAATAAACGAACGCTCGCGAATCCTCTCTCTGCCTCCCCCGCCCCTCCCCCAACTTCTTCCCCTCGATCCACCCCGCAACCGCCAGGCCGCGCCACTAGATCGCGGCGCATTTGAATTCGAAGGAAATGTACGATCGGTTAGACGCGGGGACCGTAAGTCGTTCCCATCGTGACGGAGAAACGAGGGGGCCCCCGGACGCCGCAGCCGCTTGAGGTCGACGCTTCTTCCCGGGACTCGTATGTCGGGCCGTTTTTAATGCGCCTACGATCCTTACGAATAAATCCTTCGGTCCATGGTACCCACGTGCAACGATCCACCGGCTGTATCTAACGGTTAATTAATATGTTCTCGTTTACCGACTGAGAGAGACACAGTCGGTCCCTTTCTCCTGTAGAGGAATTAATTTCTTTGGAACTGTGCGAACGGAGAGGGTTATTTGTAATTGCTGGTATCTTAGCGACAGTGAGATCTGTAAGTGAAGAATCCTGAGGAGGTTTTACGAGGGTGTCTTGTGTATTTTTGTTGATTGTTTTAGGAAACGATGTGGGAGTAGTTGAATGTCGTTCTTCGTGTCGTCTCAGGGCTCATTTTATTTACTATTAGTAAAGAACTGTACTTACGTGTAACTTAGTATAGGATAAATATAATATACAGTAAATCAGCAATGAGTGTTGGAAGTCCTCTGCACCGAGTGTTCAGACGTCATCCCCACCACTGGTGGGGGGCTCTCCCCTGGAACCAGTTAAGCGCCTACTGGTGGATATGTCTGAACATTCAGTGCAGAAGAGCTTTCGAACAGTCATCTATGATTTACTGTAGTTAAATAGAACTTTTTATATTTATAATTAAATCTGGTAGGCGGCGTCTCTCTCTCTCTCCTGACAGCTCGCAAGGTAGTTGATTCCTTCAATCGGTGGCTGTCATCGGTCGGTTAAGATCGACGTCATAACATTAACAGTGCTCGTGACAATATTTATTAGTGACGAGAGACAACAGCAGCAATTATATGAGAAACTTTAGAGTGATGTAAAAGAGGATTCAACAACGATAAAATTTGCTATTTTGGCAACAGATTTTAGAGCGCAAGTTTGAGCTTGGTGGTTGAGAGAAAGTCACAGGAGAGTCTTGTCTCGACCGAAATAAGAAGAATGTCAGGAAGCTTTAGTGCTGTCAACGACGTCGTTACGATACTTGGTGGGCGCAGTTAACAATGATTTAGAATTCTTATGATTAACGCATTTTCGCGGGAGCCTATCATTAGACACGCGACACGCCCCGCGTCTGCGAACACATGGAGGATTCGCATCTCGGCTGTTTCTATCGGAGCACACTATACCATATCCTATGAAATCGACTTACTTAAAATATTGAGTAACCGGACAAAATTGGACGTGGTCAGTTCAAAGAACTTCAAATTCAATGTCTTCGCAACAAATGATCAAAAGAAACCTTAAATACTAACTTCGCGGTCTGCAGGTTCGTAGAGTCTGAACCTGCACCATTTCTTTATTTAAACGTGTTCAGAAGATCCCGACGATTCTATCGCAGAAGGTTCTAAATTTCCCAGTAGAGAAAAGAATGATCAACATTTCAATCTCCCATCACCGAGTTTTCTACAGTAATAAACTCAGCAACTGAGTCACATCGTCCCTCATCTCACAATACCCAATTTAAACCATCGAACTCGTTCATCCAGAAGTTCACAACGTCAAATCCAATCACCCAAACTCCGAATCAGCTTAGCTTTGCATCAGCCACGAATACGACTCCCAAGAAGGACGCAGCATTCGGTAAGAGGATCAACGTTCCATCGCGTGGACGTTGAAAGGTCGGGGACAAAATCGGTCCACGGTGTAATCCTGCGCGTAATTAACCCTACAAATGACAAAATTCAAAGGCCAGAAAGGGGCAGGTAGCGTATTCGTGGACGAAACGCGATCGAATCACCGATGGTGATCCACGTCGTCGTCTATGGTAAACGAGCACGTTGAACGCGCGCGGAGAGGATTAATTATTCTTTCTGCGTGAATCCCTTTTTACTGTGGAGAATGATTGGCTCAGGGGTGGCCTCGGCGAGCAAACGGGATCTGGTCTCCCATCTTCGATATCGCCGCCTGATCGGAACAGGGCGGTCGCCTTTGACGCGGATGACTGGGCTCTAATCCGCTAACTTAGACAAACAAATGACAACGGAGATCGGTTATCTCGAGCCAGGGGGGGGGGGGGTTGATGTTTGTCGATAGGCAACGAAGGTAAAAGGCTCGTCGTTCCACTTCCTCGGTGTAGGTACGCTTTCGTGCGCCCGCGGACAGGTGGCCTCTAACGACGATAGGGCCCCTAATGACCGATGCTCCGTGCTAATTGGCCGCGATAAACTCGGGAATTTTCGGAGTACACGTAGGTAGTACGCCCTTTCGGCCTCTGGACTAGCTTGGGGATGAAGCTGAATTATTAGGGTGCTTGGAAGGTTTATTCGAAACGATCGATTTACAGCTTGGAACTTCTGTATTTTCCGCTTCTGTTGTTTGTCGAGGAGTCTCTGGTAGATGGACCGATTATGGAACTTCTTGTAAATGTAAGGTACATCTTCTGTCGTTTTCTATGGTACGAAATAATTTGTGCAATAAAACAGGTGTTATCCCTTTGCACACGATTGTCTCCTCTGAGGGGACAAAGTGTATCAGAAATTAGGAAGTTCCGAATGCAAAGGTTTCATCATGAACAGTATAAAACTACGCAACGATCAAACGACTAATTCAACAGAAGCGAAAGGCTCTAAAGATCGGTAATCCCGTTTCGCGGATTTCCCGACAATTCAACCGTAAACTCCGCCTACGCGCAAAACGGTTCATCAAATCGAATCCCAGGCAGAATACTCTAAATTCCACGGGGTCGCTGATGTCGGTGTCGTAAAGCTATTCCCGGGGGCAAAAGTGTGCCGTTCCGTCGCCGTCGCCGCGGAGTGAAATCGATGCAAACGAGGAAACATCTGCGTGCCCCAACGAAATGGATCTACCAGCGTGCAACGGAACCAGCGATATTAAATTACGTGTAGGTAACGTATCCATGCGCGCTGCGGATCCACTTGGTTAGTCGGATACATTTAAACGGGTTCTCCTTAAACGAGTAGATATCCCGGTGGATACCTGAAGGGTGCCATAAACCATTGCGGACACGTCGTTTCGGAATATCTGGCGTATATACCTGGGCCCAGGGCGACCAGGAAAAAGTCCCTAAACAAAGGGGATCACTTTAACGATGACAAACGATGCGGCGTGGGTCACCTGCGGGAATCTCTGGACCGCCGAAAAAAAATTTAATTTTCCCGCCCCACCTCCCGTCGCGAGGCGAAGAAAAAAAAATGTAGAAATACAAATTACCTTGACCTGAGGAATAAACGTCGTCGATGACGGGGGTAGGGGGTGATGTCAAGGGAGACGAGTTAAAAAACAATTTTTCTTCCCCATTGTCCGCCCCCGTGGTTCGCCTACCTGTTCGTTGTGGAATCGACGCGAAAACCGGTCTCCCGGAAAATTCTCGTGTCCACGGGAGCAGCTCCCACGTGGAGAAATGTCTTGGACATGATTTCATTAACCATCGAGGGCGTCCGAGGAGGATGGAATTCGTCCCCTCGAAGATGCAGTTCCCATGTTGAAGATGTCCTCTCGCTGACTCGTCGAATATCGATATACACAAAAGACGACGGTCCAGGTCAGCCCGTCGATGATCCCGTGAGGTCGCTGACGCGTTTCTTTTCGCTGGAAATCACCTGCGTCCCCCAGGTTATTCTTCCCCGAGTCGCTTCACGGACTTGCCTGTAATCGACTGTAAAAGCGGCCACTCGACGATCCCTGAAAGGCCCCAGCCACTCGAGAAACACCATGCCGATTTGATTTACTAGGGACACCATCGTTTCACGTTCTCTCTTCGAGTTAATCGTAACGGAAGAGAGGGTGACACCGTAAAAGTGGAAATTAAAAGGGAACGGTTGTGTAGAACCTGGGGACTCATTATTCGTTTCCCATTGACGCGTTGTATACGATGCGGACTGCCCAGGGGATCGAGGATTCAACACGGAGTTATTCGACGCGATCGACGAAATTCACGGAGCGAATCTTCATTTGCACGTTCGAGGAACGTTCCTTCGTGTCGCGGCTAATGTCATCGAGGTCGTTATTAACCGTTGATGCGATCATAAATCAAAGTGGCTGGGTTACATCAACGATTCGTATTAACATTTATATTCTCTGGAAAGCCGGTAGGTTCGAGGTCTTGTGAAAGGTGCAGTCTCTTCTAAGTAGTGGTACGAGCTGCATCGTGGTTTGATGAATTTGTGGAATGTGCGAATCGGTTGTGCACCAATGTGTATGGATAGTCGGTGTGAATTAAATATTATTGTGTCGCTCCATTCACGGGTGACGCGTCCGCGGAGATAGAACTAAATGGACTTTCTGCTTTCTATAATGTTACTTTGAATGCGGCTTTTGTATAAACCATGATCGTGGAGTTCTGAAGATTTCTTCTTAAGAATGGTCTCTGATAACTTTCAGACACGATCGATAATAAATCTTCTGTTGGACTTCAATTACGGGATTTCTACTTTATAGATTCGAGGGTGTAGTAGAAGGTTTCACACTCTATTTCGAAGGATGTACAACATTCGTCAACCACGGTTTACACGAGAGTTTCGGTGTAACTTCATTTTACTCTTCAGGATCCCATACTGAAAACGCATATTGATTCCTTAGGGTTGGATTCTTTATCGTACCTCCCACAACATCTTCCAACCACGATCTTCTAAATTAGTTACCATATACAGCCCCTCGATAACTTTCTTTTGTTTCCAAATCCAAGATCTTCCATTCACGATCTACAAAATTAAACACAAGCTCTTAAATTCTTCCTCAGACCTTCGGTAACCCTTCTCAACCCTAATTCTCCGATCGAACTATCAAGCGTCTCTCTCACAACGAAACACCCCAACACTGCTGCGTCTACGAACGTAAACCAAACACGATCCACGCGGATATCCTCTCTACAGTTTCTCTCGAACGACCGTAGGAATATCGGAATAAGGAACGAGGGCCGCGCGAAGAACAGGAATAAGAATAAAGGACGCGCGGAGGAAGATCGCGAGAAGGTGTGGAGAAGCAAAGCCCGCGGTTTGCGCCGCTTTCTCGCATTGAGCAATCAATAACAGTTCTCTATGACAGGGCCACGCACACGGCCCGTTTCCGAGAGCGTGGCTTCGCAACGAGGCTGTGGGGGCCCCGTGGGTTTCGTGCAGGTGTTGGTAACCGGGGAACAGGGCACCGCTCGCGGAGCCGACAAAGGCCCCGGCAATGGGCGAGTTGCATTCGGGCATTTGTTTCTGGGGATACTTAGATCGTAATCTCGCCGGGGTTCTGACTTCGGTGGTAGTTATATGCGCCGCCTACCCCCTCTTGAATTCATGAACGCGATGTCCCACCTACCTCTATTCTTCCCTCGGTTCTTTTATTCGCGGCTTCTAAGAACCGATCCGGGCGAGGACAGCCATCCGATAGTGGGCCAGCATTAACACGGTGCTGCTTCGTATTGTCGTCGTTGCGACTTCTGATCTCGTTTCGGCATATACTTAATTCGATGATGCAACGAACCGTGGTAGGGTTAATTATGTCATACACTAAATTGATGGATAGATTTTTTGGAATCGATCAAATACTTTGGATCGATCCCATCCCAATTCTAAGTATTAACGATAAATGTAATGAAACACACGATCGTCATCGTGCCTTGTGGGTGGGAAGTAGAAGGGTTGAATTTTCGCGCGACCCAAGCGTGTCCTCGCTTCGGGTCCGATCGAGTGGAGATAGAACACCGGCCAAGGTGAAATCCCCTTTAGAACACCGGCCACGGGATTCACGGGTACCGTTTTGCAGCAGCCACTCATTAAGCATGGGTAATGCTCGTTCACCTTGCAGATGGTGATCGGTAGGTACCTACTAATTACCCGGTGGCTCGTTCCACCGGTCCCCCGTGGCCGTACAACAGGAACGACGATTTCGGGCCCACCACCGCGCGAGATCGACTAATTAATTCTTCTGCGAGTGCACACACACACGGGGGCCAGTACGCCCGGAGCACTCGCCACGAGTGAACCTAACCTTAGGGTCGATCGAGAAACCTCGATCGAACGGGGATTCTCCTCGGATTTCGCAGATCGGAAGAGCCACGACACTAATTCGCCAGTGAAATCGGGTAATCGATGTAACATCTTCTGTATATTTGGAAAATGGAAATCTTAAAGGTAATCTAATAAATAGACTCAGGCAGTTTATGCAAATTCACAGTTTCGGATAGTGATATTTGAAAATGAAAATGAAACAGAATTTTGTATTCTGCACCAGAAGCTTTAGCACGTTAATAATAACACATAAATAGTGTTGAACTTTATTAAAATCTTTATTTTATTAAATTTTCCAAGTTAAGAAATGCTACATATAAACACGTAAACATCGGCAGTCTAGCAATAAAGCTTCTTCTGTTCTTGGGAATCTAGCATCTTTGCGCCCCGTTTAGATCCAATAACATCGTCCCAGAAGATAGGTACTCTGCGGAAGAGATCGCCTCCGTCGGCCGATCCGGCAAGCCAGCAATAATTATCCGGTGAAAGGGTCAAGTGGCGAGTCCATCGCGGATCCGTGAAGAAGGGACGCGTTGATAATTGACGTGGCAGATCGACCCGTCCACAAAGAAACAGAAAGAGAGGACAGCGAGATGGTCCCCGGCGGGGAGCGGAGAGCTCCTCGGCTAAATAGCCGTGCGATGTTCGAGCGCGGCCTGAAAAGACATTCGTATCAATTATGGGAGGTAAAGTTTCAGTGCCCCGCTAAGGAGTCCGCGGCGGAGACAGACCAGCGCCTTTCGAGCCAACTGGCCCGCTATATATTACCCAGCGGGGGTCCCATCTTAGCCCCTCCCGTCCCGCCACGGTGCCCCTAACCTGCGCCCTCGAGTAGGAACGCAGCCTATTCCTCTCCTCCTCCCCCCCCCCGTCCTCCGTCCCTCCACAATCTTGTTCCCTTTCACTCGCACCCGCTTCTTCCGCCTCTATCCCTAGAGTGGTTCGAGGGGCCAGGGCTCTCTCCACCTCGTCGGTTTCTAGTACAAATTAAATTAATTTTCGAGGGGCCGACATTACTCTCTTATGAATTCCACAACGGGAGGGGGCAACCCCCTCCCCCCTGATGACCTGTGGAATGGAGATGTTTTCACGTCCCAGCCACGCTCGGGCCCACGGCGACTACACCCCGGCCGCGGGGCCATTAGTAAAACCCCCGCTTTCTTTCCTCGCTTTGTTTATACCTTGTTCATGCGGTGTATCGTTCGAAAGGATCTCTAACGCCTACCTCCCACCCCCTTTACCCTGATAGGAGTACAGCTGGTAGGTACATTCGTGATTTGTGTCGTTAGTCGAACAGTTCGTGAATCCACGGATATGCAATACTTGTGTGTGATTTTTGTTACTTCTGAAGATTCTTCGATCTTTACGGTGTGTGTGTGTGTGTGATAGTGGTCATTATAGTGACTAACTTTGTGTATAAGTAATACATATTGTGCATCATACAGTACGAATTTCTTATGTACGACAAGATACAGCAGTGTTCCAACCTATGCGATGGTCCAAATTAGGTATCCTTCCTATATGTCATTGATGGAAGGTCTGGTAGGTTTTGTCTTCTTTGCAGAATTTCCTATTTCGAGAAAGTGTTCTTTCGTTGAGAGAGAGATTCTACGGCTCTTACCAGTAGTTTTGAATGATTCCGTTCTAGCTAGATCGAAGCCGAATGGTCTATGTTTCTTTCCTGTTAACGAGTTGTTCGTTTGTTCAGAGTTGAGTGGCGTTCCTGATTGTTCCGTGGGATTCTACCGACACGGATAGATATCTTTCTTTGCTGTTTCTGTTAGCGGACTGGGCGAAAGCTTCTGGTATTCACTTACCGAGACTGGTACCGACTGTTCGTTTAGTAACGGTGCAATTTTATTAGTTTACTGTTTGTCCAGTTTGTAATCGTTCGTGGAATCGTCAGTTTCGTTGATTTTAGTGCCAGTTAGCTGCCAGGAGTCTGTGGCCCACAGACTATGGGCCGAGGTAGATGATGTGGAATGATGTCGATGATGGACCCTTTCGAATCGCTAGATAATATTCTAGATCTCTTTTCACAGTTTTTCTTCAAGGCTGAAGATTAGGAAAGTCTCTGTTGATAGGGAACTGGTGATGGATCGCAGTATTGTTCAATAGATTGACTGTCAAAGCGGAGGTCTTCTCGTTCTGCCCTTTTCATCGAAAACTAAACTCTACGAACTATGTTCTTCTCAACCTTATGTTACTTGATATTCCATGTTCCGAATTAACTCTTTCACTGCAAAATCACAGTGACGTGTTAGTTAATAAATTATAAATAATTAAAAAATATCTTCGACTGTCATCGCTGCCTCGAACAACTCCACATAAAAGATCGACGAAGTCCAGGAATCCGGAGCTACCGTTTTTTCAAGAAACCCAAGACGAAAAAAAGGTCCAGGAGAATTAATTCCAGCTCAATTTCCGATACGCGGTCGAAGAGGACAGCAAATCGTCGAGGAGTCTAGGCCGAACGGGCTGAAATCTCGCCCGTAGTGGACGGGGTCAAGCGTCCCGATAAGAGGATCCAACGAGCTGCCAACGTAGAGACGATAAGCAATTTGTAACGTTGAGGCCAGAAGTGAAGAAAAAAGAAAGGAACGAAGAAAAAGCCGCGGCTAGAGGAAGCGAGAAAAAAGAATCGGTCGGTTGGCAGCAGCAGCAGAAACGTCGGGCGGAACAGATACGGACCGTCACGGACCCGTCGGGCCTGGCCGTGATGAAACATAAATGTAACTCCGGCTTGTGTAATTCATGTCTAAACTATTTAGATAAGCCGTTATCGCCTACAAACGATCCACAAACCTCGAACCTTCTCTCTACGCGGTGGCCCTCGCCACCCACCCCGTCGCCTAACCCCTTGTCTGGCCACTCTGTTATCCGCGTTTACGTAATCACGATCCCTGGTTCCCCTCCAGTGCATCAACGTTCTCCACACCTATCGCGAACCGTTCCGATGGTCGTCGATCCACTTCATCGTTGTTATTTCGCTGCTGACGCCCCTTTCCATTGGGAAGGATCATGGGAAGCAACGAAGTTGGAAGGACGTTTCGAGTTGTAGGAAATTTTGTGAATTATCTTCTTGAATTCTTGGGGTACAGAAGCTGTATGTATTCGTATGTAATCAAAGGTTGCGTGATTATTTCGTTATTCGAGCCCATCCTGTTATTGAGAATCATGAAGAAGGATGAAAATAGAAGTTGTAGGCATTATTCATTGACTGATTATAAAACGTAATAGAGTCGGTAAGAGAGAGTGGCTCACGGCTCATTGTGAGAATAGATTAGACATATTTAGAGACTATCTAGAAGTGGGAATACTATCGAAGTGATAAGTGAAAAATGACCTCTTTACCGATGTGTTTACACATACATGATTCACGAGAACAAAGTTGTACAGAGTAAACCTTTCGGTCTTCGTTCTCCGTTCTAAAGAGAGTATTCCGAAGGATACTTCAAAATCGATCAATCTATTTCATGTAGACTGTACTCATGAAAAACGTGTCCTCTACAAACATGTAGTTCCACAATGAAGAAACAAGTTATTAACGATCAGAGAATCACGTTTGTACATTCAACATACAAATCACACACTCCATCGCGGATTCGTCTCGTTAACGGGTCGGATCGAGGGCAACAAGAAAACCCGACGAAACGGAAGTTTAATGAACTACTTAACACGAATAGGGAGACGCGTGTTATCCGCATGAAGGAAAAGCTTGTGGGCTGGACCCGCGGCAAGAAAAACCAAGAAATGACGCGAATCAAATCTTACGCCTCGGTAGACGTTAATTACATAGTACCCGGCGGTACGAGCCACCGCGCCCGCCTGGCAAAAACGTTTTCGAGCGAAGCCAGAAGCGGTTTCCTGATTACCACCGCGACGTCAAACGAATTCCCCGCCGATTAATCATAGATCGAGACTTCCTTCTCGCCTTGCCAGAGATCCTAATGTTTTATCTGTACCGACGGCCTGCAGGAAAAATTAAACTGGACACCGTGATCGATCGATCATACTGTATTTAGATCGTAATCAGTTTATAATTGACGACAACAAGAAGACAGAGTTGTCGCAACGGGTCGAATAGAAAATTTAAACGGAGAAGAAAAAGAGATAAAAGAAAATGTGATATTGTTAAGTTGACATCTATGTTCGGTTTTTTTAAGCTCTTTCAATGACTCAGCCGTCACAATGCATCTTTGTATTCCTTCATGTTTATACTATTGGTTTATGGGTTTTGAGATGCTCTTAAATTTTTCACCTCAATTTATAGGATAGGTACTCAAATAGAAAGAAAGTAGTAAAATTTCTCTTTAATAAATCCGATAATTTAAAGGCATTGTATTAGTGAAATTTCGATTTAAGAGAAAATTCTCGTTCTTCTTTATTAAATCTAATGTTAAATGTTAAAATTAAAGGATTATCTCGAGACATTCTACGAATTAGAGGTATTTCAAAAGGGCTAATAAGGTCTTCAGAACTCGAGTGCATCCATTAGTCACTGATTCTTAACGCCCGATAAAAATCGTAATCGATGCCGTGGACATTTTTATCTCGGCCGAGGTGAGCGCGCGCACCGACAAAGTCCCCGTTCCCGTATGTAAAAACGTCCTGGAACGATGCGCGTCTTGTGGCTGCATTATTAAAGATGAGCTCGTAACAATATCGAACCGGCAGACAAATTGGACCACCCTGGGCCTACCCCCTGGTGCACTCGACGCGCTGTCCAAAACAAAAACCATTGGCCGACGCTACCAGCTGAGATATCAAGATAATGACGATCCCGACAGAGGAGCCTGTCTTCCACGTCAGGAATTTGGCTACGGGATATTTTCGAGGTTTCGCCTTCTCGTCGATCAAACGTGTGGACCCTTCAGGGCTTCGACTGTGCCATACGATTGTATAGTCGAGGAATTTCTAACGTCTAGCCTCTGAAGATTTCCACCGTATTCTCTAACCGTAGACAGACTTAGTATCGAAACTATTTAAAATTACGCAGAAATTTATACTTGATTAATTCTAATTTAGCTATTGATTACTTTGATTACAAAGAAACATACACGATCCGAGAATCATATTTTAAATGACTTCCCGTTACTAGACAGGGGACGTTATGATATTTCTGTATTAATAGAGATCGATAAATATTTTATTTTATTTTTAATTTAAGATATTCCTCAATAGACGAAGAGTATTCTTCTTCGGATGACAAATGGTCGACGAAAATGAGAATGTCTATTTACTTTGGCATTGAAGCCAAAAGAAAAAAAGGATAACAGAATGACTCGTGAATTTACGAAGCACGTAACGGATGGATAAAGTCGCGTGAGTTAATCACCGGGTAAAGAATTAGCTGAGTCACAATAGGGGCACAGTTCTCCAGGAGCCTAATACACTGACCTCATCCATGAAATCGTCGATCCATAAACATTCCGAATAATTATGACAAAATTCCATGATTTTTAATATATCGGAGTTCGCCAGACACTTGCGATTCGAAAGAGTGGGCGTTGTTAATTCCGCCCCGGAGCCTGCGTGTTAATCACCGGTCACACGGAACACCTTCGCAAATTACCGAGAAGCTTTTAATTATTCCTGTCGGACAGGGACGGTCGAGGTGTTCGCAATCTCCCTGATGACACAAAGGCAACGGCGAAGGAATGTTAATCTTTCTCCATTCTCCGCTGCACCGTTCCCGATTTTTTTGTTCCCCGTCCCACCCTCGCCCTCGTTCCTAGGCCTATTTTTCGTGATTTATGACGTTCGGAAACGCGCGGGTCGGGCTTTTTTCTAGGCCGCTCGGGGCCCACGGAACGGCCGAAGGTCCCAGGCTAATTTCGTAATACGGGGGATATTCGTAGCCGCTGTTGGAAATTCATTAACGTCCGATAACCGAGCCGATTGAGATATCGCGGAGGGTTTCTTTCGTTAACGATCGCCCTCCCCTTTGACCGTAGCCATAAGGTCGACTGTTTTTCTTAAACGATAATAACGCTTATTCAATTTCCCCGACTCGCACCCTTTCGTTTCTTTATTTATGGGGCTCTGTGTTTTTCCTTTGGGATTTGCTGTGCCACCGACGAGGATCGTTCTGGCTGTCGAAGGTATTAGGAGGCTGTATGTAGTTATCAACCCTTAATTCTTCGATAACGAAAGATCGATTCGGGCATTTTTGTTCATGTGTATAGGTATAGAGTATACCAATTAATAACGGGAATATCTGCGAACGAATAATATGGATTAGATTTATAAGTAGTGGTAGTTAGTGTTTATTAAATATTGAAACTTTGAATGTGGGTGGTGGAGACGATATTGCCCTCTATAACAGTCTGCAGGCACCATCTCCCACTGGTTGCTACATTCAGTAGGTAAGATAGTTCTCTATTTACTTTTAAAAAAAGAATCTGAACATCTCGTTCTAGTTCTGGAAGGCGCCGCTAGATGGCGCCAGTTTGAAGATTTCGTAGTTTCCTGCGTTTTTGTAAAACTTCTAGAAATAGTTCCGCTTTCCGACACCAGATGGCTGTCATAATTTTACAGTAGATGATCGTTTATTGCAGGCTATTTTATTGTACACCTGGATAGGTTTTGTACGGTACAATTTTATTCACACTATTGCTTACACTGTTTTCAATAAAGAAGAATAAATGAAACTACTGTTCAATTATACGTGCATTATAAAAAATGGTCCAGTAACTTTCAGTGTTCAATATCTTCGAAAATGTTACATACAGGATTCTCTTCTGTATCCAAACTAATCTACTGTCGGTAAATATCTGCTTAAGAAATTGAATGCTAGCGCTAGTTTCTAATTCGAATTTGCCTTTCAAATTATAGGTACGAGAAGCACCGTATTTCTTAACTATTCTCTCAAGTTCTCCAATTTTAGTGTTCCCTAATATAATTTATTATCATTTAGAGTCAGAATCAATAATCTACAGTCTAACTTCTTAAAGTTGATGCTCCACTTTATCAATAAATGACTATAAGCATAAATAACAATTTAATGGTGATTGACTCTAAAAATATTCTTAACGTTCCGGTGCCCCCACGAGCTTATCGGACCTGTTCCTGTTTTAAAAGGGCCATATAAGTAAAAATCAAGTGCGGTATAATTATTTTCAAAGACAAGAAGTAATCACCCACGAAAGAGTCCTATCCCAATGCTCATCTGGATCATCCGAGACCCATCGAGGGATCGGGGTTCCGCGCTAAAAACGAACGGAGTTTGTTGACACGAAGTTCCAGTAAGGTAATTCAAGGATCGGAGTTATCTTCAAGTGCCGTCATAGACACGTTCTCCTTTTTTTCCCACAGAAAGAAACGCCCCGGAGCGTGTCTTAATTTGACGTGAAATTTATTAATGGGCGTTCGGTGTTCCGGCCACTTAAAAATTACAGATTTTTTCCAGGAACTCTGAAAAATCTATTCATTTGATCGATGCACTGCGCCAACCGTTAAATTTCAGTAAACATTTGTAGCACACAGTCTTCTTCTAATTTATTCAATTCTTAACAAGAACTTTTGAACTATTGTCAATTCAATACAATTAAAAAAACGAATTTCTATTAATCTTTGAATGTTCTGTTGTCAGATGATATATTTCAAACCGGTGAAGGGGTTGTTTTCCCAGCATAAGACTCCCCTTGAATTCCCACCAATAAATTAAGAGTTAAACGGAACTCTCAGTTACCTAATGGGGTTGTAGGTTGTAGACGAGAGATAGACAAATTACTATCCTTATATTTATTTATTTTTCCTTTCCAAGTACATATACACGAAGGGAGTATCGAGGAGAAGTGTCGTCGTAAATCGTGGTCGCGTTAGGAACAATGGTGGTAGCTCGGTTCCCGCGTGTTCAACGTCGACGATACGACGAGACCGCGGCGTGACGTTTACCAGAGCGCGTGGATCATTCCTGTCTCAGTGTTTAAGTTTTGAACAACAAATAGAAGAAGTCCGATAGCGATCCAATTACTCGCTTCCTCGCTACCGACGTGCCTGCAACCTTCGTACCCACGGTTATAAATAAATTGACGCGTAATGCGTTCCATTCCCATCGCAATTACTCTCGTCGGACTATTAACTGTATGTTCAGCTTATAAAATCTCGCCAACATCGCGTTACAATTAAAATCTCGTGGCAATTTTTTGTACACCTTTAAGTAAAAATTACCGAAATAAAATTGAGCTTTCGTAGAGATTAAAAAGGAATCCCCAATGACATGCTTACCCCTATCGTATTTTGTGTATTCTCTACCCTTTATCGTGATCAACCTTTACCAATATTCATTTCGGATTTTTAGAGAACTGCAAAATAAAAATAACTACCACATTGTAGCCGTTATTTCAATCCTTCCGATATGTCTGAGGAACAGAAAGAACGATTGCAGCAATTTTGATCAGTGTCAGACCGAGGAAACTATCATAATTGTTCAATATTAACGAACACGCGTGCTTTAGGGTGCAAGTGAAAATAAATTGATTCCCGAACCTCCCCCGGAAAGACCATGTGGCTTTTGGGACGTTATCGAAAACTGCTGACAAATGTTCTGGCAAATGTGGCTGCGTTTTTCGGTCACAACGTAGGAAATAAAACGAGGGATGCGCCTGTCTAGACATCCAGATCCACGCAATTGTCTGGGCCCACTCGTGAGAAAACGACGAAAGTCTTCCCAGCGGCGCTCCTAAGTGCAGAAACGTTCTGTCGAGACTGTCCTCTTTCGACACAATGGCCACACGGTCCCTTGTCGAACACTTGTCTCTGCGTTGTAATTTCTTCGACCCTCGACGTCGACTTTCCCACCATTGTTTTTTCATTGAACACTTGTACGGTAAATATTGTTCACTTTACTCTAGGATATATGATAGTTATGATTGTAACAGATGTACTAAAAATGGCAACTTTCGGACTGTTGCTAAATAGAGATTCACGGGGAACAAGTGGGGAAACAGGAACAGGAAGTAATATTTCGGGCCTCGAGTCCTCGGTTCCGGTACAATAACGTCGATAATGATCCATCCGGTTCGGTGGATCTCAATCTGAAGAGCCTTGGATGCTTTGGTAAAAATGTCTGCTTCGAGTGATTATGTAGTTAATTATACTTTTCAATGGTTTAATAGTATATATGATTACTTATCAACACCTTATTGCTCTGTTACAATTCATATGATTCATTTCATTAATTTGTAGGAAATTTATTAAATTGCGTTGAACGACTTTTAAATAACATTTAGTTCCTTGCAAAAGGATTATCGGGCAGGCCCAAGATTCAGGAATCAGTTTTCTCTTAACAAATTCATGAACATTCCAGGGCTAGAAATTTCCATAAAGAATCATGTTCCTTTTCTAATAAATCCTGTTTATCTTCTTCATACTAGAGGAAAGATACCTCTGAACTATATCAAAATAATTATATAGGTTCTTAAAGAATATTATAAAAACATCCGTAACCTTTCCTTATCTTAACTGCAATATGATTTCAAACAATATATTTTCTTACTGTTACAAATTGTTCACTCTCGTCAATATACCAATCAGAAAAACCTGATCGTGCAAATACATTTTTCTATCCACCGTAAATTTTCCTTCCAAACACCAAACAAGATATCAAATTACACGCGAATGGGACAAATTACTTCCGTAACGAGTCGTTCGAGCGCCAGATCGCTCGCGGTAATGGCGGTTCCCCGTGCTAATTATATGCAACCAGGCGTCCCAGCGTCGGAGTCCCGTCGGGGACAAAAAAAAAAAAAAAAAGAAAAACGTCGGAAGACTCTTTCCGGTCGAATCGATATCCGTCGCTCCGGTCTGTCGGGGTCGTATTGTCTCATTGTTGGTCACGTAGTAAACGGTATAAGGAACAGACAGAGCAGATCCTGGAAAGGAACAGACACATCGTCCGCACGCCATGGGCGGCATCTGACCCCCCACGAGTCTCGTAAGCAGAAGATACGCCACCGTGCCACGGGATTTTTCTGTAAACTGTACATGGATAGGGCATCCTGACGCCGCCGCATGCGGCTATTTAGACGCGAGACGACGGCACAAAGGGCCCTTTTGTGCCCGGCCAAAGAGAGAGAGAGAGGCCCGTGCTGCAACTGGACACCACATTGCACCAGAGATGCTCCCCCGTTCCATTGCACGGCCTCGTTACACGCCGATTCCGGACGGTGTCGCGCGACTCAGGATGTCCTTGCGAACCGTACATCCCCTGGATCACCGTTCAGAGACGTCTGCGTGAGAACTGTTTCTTGTCTTTTTTTTACGCGAGGAACGGGGCAAATATTGCTTTCGAGCTTCTCATGGGAAATATCGTGGTCACCAGAGACATTAAAATAACTGGTTGTAACTTTTTAACCGGAAATAAAGTTATTTGGAAAAGTTTAGACGAAAAGAGAACTAGGTACTTTCGACGTGAAAAAATCTTCAAAACGTCGTAACGCCTCGACCTGCGACGCGATCGCTTGCAAACTAATTTTAGTAGGACTTCACGCAAATTATATATATATATATATATATATAAATTAGTACTATAAATTTTGAGGAAAATAAAACACGAACATTTCAAACTTGATGTAGGACCGTGGTAGAATCATGTCCGAGGTACAACAGGTTCCCTGTACTTGACTGCGGAGTTTCATAAGGGAATAATGTAAGAAAATTTCCGAAAATCTCAAGGACGTGGTCTCGAAGGCTCCTCAGTCTAGGAATTTGTTTGAAAATCGTGCTACTCTGGGCCTCGGGCGCGGCGGCTTCACACGGCGCTGGGCCCTCCAGACGCCGGCGCCGTTTTCCCACAATTAAGAAGGCGCCTCTGTATCTCTTGGCGCCCGACCATGCACCACACAAACGCCACCGATTCACGCGTGCACGCGCCCGCTTCTGGTGTAATACCGCGTACGTTCAATGAGAGACTGCCCACGAAATAATAAACATGCGTGTCAGCCATGAAGAGGTCGACGGATCGTGTATCCATCCGTTGGTTGGTCGCAGCGACAATTCGCAATTGCGATCTCTCGCGTTTCTCTCGGAACATCACCGATGGTGGATCTGCTTTGGTAAAGATTCGCTTGTGTAATCTCGAATAGAAGGAAAATTGTTCCGAGGAAATCTTTCGGTGCCAGTTTACGTTTTGGTGGTGCTCTCTTGGTACCTTCAATTAAATACAGTAGGAAGTTTGCAACATACTTGAGTTAGATTGCGACTGCTGATTAATTTCTGGAGCCAATCAAGTGACAAATTCGAAAGAGGCAATGAAGAACGAGGTTTGAGTGTGTCGTAAATGTAAATTGAAAGCCTCCGAGTGTCTTCCCGAAAAAGACCCTTCGGCTACTAGGGTTAATTGGGGCATCAAAGGAGTAAATGAGTAACCAGCTACATACTTTTTTGCAAGGTGGTAATAGATTTTAATATCGAAAAATCTTCTTGACATTTTATTCGATTTCACAGATGAATAGAATTACTCGTTGACGCAACGATTCAATTTCTTCTATTACAAGCACAGTTCTAACAAATTGTCCAAAATTTTCTTTAAAGAAAGATATCTTTATTACCACAAAAAAAAATTCTACCCTAATTTACACGGTACTGTGGCCCACCCCTGAAGAAATTTCGAATAAACGATGTCTGCAGACGATTCTGCTTCAAAAAAAAGGGGACACTTTTTTTTCCCATTTAAATGTAAATTACTCAAGCGTCTGAAAGTTATGCAAAAGTTCTAGTAGAGGAGACAGGATGGTAGCACTCACACAGGGGGCGATTTTTCGGATTCCATCCGTGAGCGTCAAGGGTTCCCGACGTTTCGAAGGGCGCGCGTCTGGATTATGTTACTTTCGACTGGTCGTTGTTGCGGAGTGGGGAAACGGCCACGAGGATCTCGTCCTGGTTGCTGTTCGCCGAGAAAAATGGGTTGTTTTGTTTTCGTTACTGATCCCGTTCCGAAATCGAAACCGTTCGATGACGGGGTCCTGTCACGCTTTTGACGCTTTTGACGTCTCTTCGTTTCTCCATAGACTAGACTAGGCAGAAATCATTACTCCATTTCCCTCAGAGACAATTTCGACTCCTCTGGGATCAATTTTCTGATTTTCTATTCTGATTGTTTGTATAGTAACTACAATTTTAATTAACCCTTGTATACCGCTAAAGTAATTATTACATATAACTGGCCAGAAAATTATTCGACCACCTTAAGCATTAAACGGGTTTGGGGTGGAATTGTAAAGTAGGTTTGTTAGTAATAAAAACTATATTAAAATCCATTTTCAATGAACTTTTCTTAGAATTCAGTTATACAATTTATAATGCAGGTACTTAATGAAAATTCATGTTCTGTTTCGGCGAAATTTGAGCCTAGAGCGATCAGAAAAATTAATTGCTAAGTATTCATTCAAGCAAGAAAGTACTGAAAGAACATAAAATCGATGACTATACAAGACATACATAGATAGCAACAATAAAAATTCTAGTAATTAAATAGGATTGATTCTATAAGATTTGTACGTTCTTCTAGATACGTTTCGAATTAACTTTGAATACTACAAAAGCAGTCCTTCTTTTAAGAATGATTTCAAGATGTTTGACTTATCTTCGAAGTACTGTCTACCAACAGCGAAACCCAATATAATTCAGGAAGTACGTTAATCCAGCTGAGAAATGTTCCCGCTTGCTCCACCCTTTCGCAACACCATTCCCCGTTGGTCCGTGAACGGGGAACACGCTAACCGAAATTGCAGAAGGCGGGTAATTCGAGGGGATCGCGATTTAATCGCCGGTTTTAGAAGCATCCGTTCGCGGTATGCCTGGATTGGTTCGGTTGTTCAAGCATAGGCGGTCCTTTCTTCTCCTCCGCCCCAGCGTTAGTCACCGCGTTATGGCTGTCCCAAGGCAAAAACGGATTTGCCATCTCCTTAATCGCCCACGCACTTCCGATCCTCGTAATTATTATGCGTCGTGGGCTTCCATTTCTTTTTTTTCTTCGTCAACAGTCCGAACGATCGATCCTCCGCTCCCAATCTTCGTTGAATTACCAACAAAAAACGAGAGCTTTCGATTTCCAGACATATACATACTGTCTCATTGCAGAGTAGGAATATTGATGATAAATAATTCTGAAAAGAGACATGAAATTTTTAAAAGACGGTGGACGTGTAATAGTACCCACATATAGTGAGTTACACATTTCTTCGCATGCTTTTGAAATAACAATTAGGTGTCAAGACTTTTATGCAACTCCATTTACATATTCTCTTTGTCATTACTCTTGTCAGCCTTTTGTGATCAGAATTTTCCTGAATTTAGAAATAAAATTCACATTTTATTTCTCCAAGAAACCGACATAATACTTCGCCAATATCACCCCAATGATAAAAAATCACCCCCACAAATCTCCAAACCCCGTAAAAATCCTCCTCCATCCCCGTAGAATCCGAAAATTGACGTCGATCGCTATAGGCGAATTAAAGTCTCCAATCAGGTTTCACCGAGGCTCGACCACCCCGTCGAAATCTCACGGTTCCTGTGCTCCACTGGCGTGGGTGTGTGCGCTGGTGTAGAGAGCACGCAGTCAGTGGCGGGGCACACGTACACGTCACACGCAAAGGAGGAGATCTCCGTCCGTGGTGGTGTGTTCCAGTACCCACGGGACCAACACTTGACTCCCTCGGAGGAACCAAGTCACATTACACGTCTGCCCTCCGGCCTGACCGTTCAACCGTGACCATCATCCCCCGTGCGGCGAACACGGATCGGTTTTGACGTTTAACGTTGCAAACGAGTAGCCCGTAAAACGAGCCCGCGAGCAAGTGTGTCAACAACATCGTAACGAGCTCGTTCGGGTTTTATAGTCCTGACGATATACGCGACCTCTCGTTTATTGCGTTTCGAGTGCAATTAACGGTTCGACGGGCCGACGGAACGGATTCTCGAGTTGTCACGATCGACAGAGCACGATCGGTTGTACCATTTTTTTGGGGAGTGGGGGGGGGCCATTGATAGGGACTTCGGAGGATTATCGAAAAGTTAACGGTTCCGGGGTTGATCGAGGGACAGTTCAGTGATGTCGATGGAAGTTTTTGAAGTTTGACAAGCGAATACTTGGGACTGGAGAACAGAGGTAGTTAAGAAAAGGAATTCTTGATTTGGTGGAACGTCGATGGATCCTGTGTGTGCATTATACAAGTGAAGACATCTGTGCTGGATTCTTTGGAGATATTCATATTTTGTGGATTTTCGAGAGGCTTTAATAGTTCGTTAGAATATTCCGAAGTGCAGTTCACCGTTGTTGACACGTTTCGAAATAGTCGAGGATGTATTAGAATGTTGTCTTCCTCGATCTCCGGAACCCCGTTCAGCGTCCGCGACATTCTCAGCGAGGATCAGCAGCTCGGAACCATGGATTGCTACCCCGTCGCTCACCATCAGCACCAGATTCAACAGCAACACGCCACCCAAGATTACTATAATTACATCGTGCCGGATAATCAGTGGGAATTCGAAAAATCGATGCCGACTTACCCCCATTACCCTGATTTTAGTAGTCACGTTCATCAGCTGAATCAAATCGCGCCGACGTATCAGGAGCCTACGATCTCAGAAGATGGTAAATGTGTTTTAATAACGGTTTTTTTGTACTGAAATTTTATATTCTTTTGGACGGTGAACGTAGCAGTATGATTGTTTTACAGGTAACGTCGTTACATCGAGCAAGACCGAGTTGAGGAAGAGTCAGTCGGGCAAGAGAACAAAACGGAAGCCGAGAGTGCTCTTCTCACAGGTGAGAACTCACAATAAATTGCTATGTGAGAATTCACAATAAATTGCAATGAAGCTTTTATATTGTTTAGAACCTGATAGAATCTTTAATAAGACGAATATAAATCTATTTGTCTTCAGTTTCGATAAATTACTGCATACTCGAGAAAATCTGAATTTCCATAAACTTCCCCTGTCTAGTCAAAATATTATTTCTTTGTTTCACTAAAGAGTGGCTACTAACCTGACAGATATTGCCAATTAAATAACATCTCTAACATGAACGGGCGAAATACATCGTGTCAGAGCTGGATTTAATAAAACCAATCTATGTTAATCCCCTCGACGTTACTATTTTCCGTTTTCATCTGTTCTTTAACGTATACCATTCACAAACAACAAATCTCTGTTCATAAACATGAAAATGTACTTCTGGATCGTCTTGCATGTATCGAATCAATAAAATCGAAGATCTGAAGAACGTCCCATCGTTTCTTCCAGACGCAAGTCTACGAACTGGAACAAAGATTCAAGCAGCAAAGGTACCTAAACGCCCCGGAAAGGGAGCTACTTGCCCAAACCTTGAAGTTGACCAGCACGCAGGTGAAGATCTGGTTCCAGAACCGTCGATACAAGAACAAACGCGCAAGAATCGAGGACGCGGAAAAGCTGCAGGCTCAGAACATGAAGCATCAATCTCTGAAGAAGATCTCTGTTCCCGTATTGATCAAAGATGGTAAGCTGAATCTTCAGGACACTTACAACCCCACGGTCGGGCCCTATTGGTCCAACATCAGACCGGAGCTGACGGTGTCGATGCAGCCTGACTTCCGTATGAACGACATCCGTCTGAGCCCGGAATTCAGATCGCAAAACGGGGACGTAAGAATGGACCCCAGCATGAGCCCCGAGTTCAAACCGGAAATTCACTCGGACATGAGCGGAAAATCAAGCCTAAACGGGGATCTACAAGTCAGACAGCAAGTTATCGGCACACTATCGGATTATAGAAACAATCTAGCGACGGATTGTCAACGGCAGATCAAGACGGAATACAAGGACAACGAGGTATCACCGTTTTCCGATATGAAGAACATGACGTCGGACGCGAAACCGATCGTCAGCGACGGAAGACCGACGATGGACGTCTCGAGCAGCGACTACGGTTTCGCGAACTACTTGGGCCCCCCTAATTACCAGATGCAGTACGTGAATTATATGGAACAGGTGCCGCTGGACCAGAATCTCCAACGATTGTGGTAAAAACAAACTGACATAAGTTCTTAAATTCGACCGAGAATCGGTGGAGATCTTACAATCGATAGAAACGTTTCTGTGCTTCGTAACTGCGCGAGTTAAACGCCCATGGAGGGGCCAGGGTTCTGATTTCGTGGATAGAGAAATTGTTCAAAGTTACTGTTAAAATGACCGAAAGAATCCTGAAGGAGCAGAGGAAAATTGATATATTTCGAGTATTATTTTTTTAATCATGAAAAATCGACGGATTCGCGTTGATATCCGTTCAACGACGTTACCAAATAGCTAGCCAAAGTGTAATTGTTTACGAGATTTAGATAGGTTTAAATTAGTCGTATATTATAGTTAGCTCTAAGGCCGTGATGTTGGCAGCTGTGTTCTACTTTTTTCTTTAGTTAGGCAAGGTACTCCCTTCGAAACGGTAACGCGCCGCGCTCGAGAGGCCCGGACGGAAATTTCTTCGAGTGGCCTTTACGGATACATCTTACGAACTTGATCCGTATTCACCGTGTTTCTCGTCATTCTACGACTATTTTTTTTTTCTGTCCGACCTCGAGTCATAGAGACTCTGGGTCCAGCCAGATTCACCGCCGAAATGATGACAGAAACGTTTGCTCGGGTATTTTGTTATTTATCGAAGGGATACGATCTCATGCGTAAATTGTACTGTTCGCTTCGACGTACGCGCACCCGTTGGACTGCGCGGATCATACAAATGACAATAAAGTATTAAGTTTAATTATTGCGAGGCATTCTGCTCCTAACGCTTCCGGTTACTGGCATTTCCTTCTTCCACAGAATTGTTCCTGGTTCTTTGTTGGGGTTAATTCGAGCGGGGGAAGAACATTTATTTTAGCCTGTTTACTGTGTTCGACGAGTATACTCGTCAAAATTAATTAACAGACTGAAGACGAGAAAAATAACAATCAATTATATATTTTGAATCAGTTTTTCATTCCTTGTTCTGTGTCACTTCATACAGATATGTAGATTTCTATATGGGTACATAGGGTACAAAATTGTTTAGAAACTTTCTTCTGCTATTAGAACTTCCCTCCTTTCTTCTATATTGTACATTACATTTCCTAGATAAAAAGTTGTTCGTTTTTATTTTAACCATCATATATAAAGATTGCAAATTTTAATTATGGTTTCATAGTTATGCTAACCAATGGTCAATGTCTTCTATATATCACGGATGGTAGATATTCCCTTCAGAGCTTGCAGGTCTTCATTTTCTCTATAAGTAAAAATTCTAAAGGATTGTTCAAGTTCCTCTGTCGGGAAATTCGGTTCGCCAAAATCCATCGAAGCGTCGACTGTTCCCCGGTACGTCGCGAGAACCCCTCTCCCCATAAAACGTTTCAGGTCGATAAAACAAAAGTATGGCGAAACGGCATTTATAAATAGGTGAGTTCTGACAGCTTGAGCGAAGCCATGGGCGCCTTTTAGGTTATCGCGCGAGCACGACGGGTCATCTGGCAGTCAAGTGCCTTCACATAGACGATCCGCGTCGGTGTAATCGTTGTTCATGGTGCTACTGGTGCCATAAAGGGCCATGGGAACAAGCTGATAAAAATGTCGGTGCTGATATTAGGGCCCCCGTGGGCTCACGTGGCCCCATTCACCGTGCACACACCTTCGCGGCGGACCACCCTAGCGAACGAAACCTGGGCCCCGCCTTCGTGCACCTGCATGCACCTGCGTGCACTTGTCGCTGCGGAATCTGCTTAATTTCTCTGGACGAGATCCAGAAGCATCACCCAGTGGTGCTCGAAACGTCGCATAAATTTAATGCTAGGCACGATTAGCTCTTCGAGGATTTGGTTGGTGGTTCATGGAATTTCGAAATTTCTGATTATTAACGCGGTAATACTGATTATAACACGGTTTACTCGAGGGAAATAATAAATTCATATTCGAATGAAAATGATCAACGAACAAAAATGGCAAGAGTCGTCTCTAAAGTTCAGGTGTCTTATAAACTACATACAGAAAAAAAAGTATTACGGAGTTATTCGACGGTAAAGATTTTATTAGTATTGGTCCATGTCTGAATCCTTATCGTGATTACAGAATCCCACTCTGATCCTTACATAGAATAGTGTAATTCGGGGAATTAAAAATAACTATCAGAAACAATGAGAACGATTATTGTTGCTTAAGGTACAGCGCAATGTGTATCGATGCATCGTGCTGAATTCGTGCGACCCATTTCAACCCGAATTTCCGTCTGAAAGCCCCATTAGGATATCGTATATTCGCATAATCAATCATCGGACATTAAACATCGTAATACTCGTAATTCGATCCTATTTGCCTGCGAGCGAAAGGGAGCCGTCGGGTCCTAGGTGAATTCACGAAAGGCTGATGCTGTTCAAATAGACACACTCTGGGTGCATATGCATAAGATGTCTCTGGATCGTTCGGCTTAAATTAGAGGCCATCGCGGTTTTTTTACGGGATTCATTAATCACGACGCGCCCGTCCGATCTCTGCGTTAGCAGGCTTTAAACAGATTTCGTTTATTCAATCATGAATCATTCGATACGTGAAAGTACTGTAATAAATATATAATTAATAAAGGTAATTATCGAAGCGTCTTCGAAAGTTATTAAGTAGTAGTTAATGAAATTGAAATGTGTTAATGAATATGAGCTATTTAAGGAATGGAATTTATAGCTTCGATAATCTACGTAGGTGTGTACGAATTGGACATGAATTTGCCCGAGAAACTCTCCTACCAAGTTACAGCATGACGTATTAATATATAAATGCACATCAAAGACGTACAGTTATCAATACTAATTTTTTAATTCAAGCGTGTTTTTAATAAGAACTTACATTGTTCCTTTAATTTATATTTTTCATAATTTTTCGTTTTCATTTGCACACTTATGACTTCCTTAATACTGACTGTTGATAAGTTAGTTTCTGATGATAATCATTCTCTTCATATCCTACGATTGAGAAAAGAATGAACGAAAGTGACGACTATATTTACTTGCTTGAGTTAGTTGTTGTAACTCCAGATTAGGGTGGTAGGGCTGCAGGAAATTAGAATCCAAAAATATTTAAACATTACAGTAGAATTTTGCTGAATTTTGTGGGGCCACCTGGGGGCGATCGGCCGAACTAATTTTCAAACTATAGTAGACACTCGATAATTGATCATCTCGGGACAATAGAGGGCCAAATTTCGTGGAACTGAACAATTAATGACTGCTAATTACCCGCGCGCTTACCCCACTTGTCGACCACCTTCCGCATTACCACATTCCCACTCTCCCGACTCTAAAAAGAATCGCGCAGCAGTCGAAAATTTGCAGTCTCTCGTGAGCTGTCGAGGTGGTTGGGTGTGTTCTCACACCCCTCGTCAAAAAAAAGGTCATACGGAAGTGAAATATGGTGGTGAATATTCTATTCGTTAAAGTAGAAATTGGATCCACCCCACCCATACCAAGCACACTACGAATCTTTTTCCAAATCCTATTTCCTCGATAAAAACCAGAAAGATCGGCAAACAGTCTTATTTTACGGACCCACTGCCCGTACCCGAAGTCTGTATGGAGAATTAACGAGCAAAATGAATTAATAACAGCTTGGCATGCACAATGGATGGTTGCAATTTAAGTCTATTAATTAATAAACTAACATCATTAATAAATACATGTGAGCGAAAGGCTTTCGCAGACATGCATTATCGAATCGACAATTATCGAGCGTCTACTGTAGTCATCTGGTGGTGACCAGCTGAACTAATTCCCAAACTTTTTTGCGGCGTGATTCGGCCATTCACCGCCTCATAGCGCCACAATACAAATCTTTATGAAGGCTCCTCCTGTACTCGTCTTTAGAGGATTCTGAAATTATATCACCTATCCCACTTCTACTCAAAATCCATCGTCGGTTTCTATATGTATGTATATATATATATATATATATATATATCGTCTTCAAATGTCTATCAAAGATCCTCTAATCTAAGACAGCGTTTGCTAGGTAGCCTTACCGATGGGTCCAACTAGCAGGCCTAGGACGAACAGCCCTTCTTTTCTCTCTTCTTCGTTTCTCATAATCTTCATATAAAGCTGCTATATCTTGAGGACTTCATTTAAACATTTTTGAATTTCTTTTTTATTCGAGTACTTATTTATTATTGTACTTATTTACACCTATTTGTTAAAACAAAGAATAGAAATTGAAATAATTGGATTTAATGAACAACGAATCGGTTTTATCGTCGATTTACAATCAACAATACCGATTCCCATATAATTCATCCCCCAGATATTCAACAGGAAACAGATCTCTCGTCATCGAAAATAGTCTGACTGTCAGTCACCTTCAAAATCCTTATTACTGGTAGAGTCGGCGGGCTACAAACGTCTGAAAATAGTTTCTAATAAACTACCGAATCCACAAACTACCGGCAGCACTAAAAAGAACAGGAACTCCTGATGTCATCCCTAAACCGCATCAACTTAAATACACTGTGAATGATGGTCTACCCAACGAAACCCAACGATCTTTACAACAGAAAAAAGCTTAATCCAATTACATTGCACGTTATTATTCGTTTTCATCGAACTAAGGTCGCATAACGAAGAACAGTATTTAATCGAATCAATACAGAAAAGCACGTTGGCCGACACCACGATCGGTATTCATTGGAATGTTTGAGAAATAAAGGGTAAAAGCGAAGGTAAACGAGGAGAGGATGAAAGCGGCGAAGGAGGAGGAAGAAGAGGAAGAAGACGTAAATGAGCGAGAGCGGTGGCGGCAGCGTATACTAAGCACTAATATTACATCTCTGGCCTGACAGACGTGCGGACTTTAAAACCCAAGACTAACAAACAGTTAGCAGTCATCCGGTCTTCTTGTTTTTATATTCTTATGCCCGCCCATAGAGCGCCACGCACCGTTCACCGACTCCTTTCGTTACTTTCGTTGTCGTCGAACGCCACAGTTCACGAATTTCCTGTCGATCTTCGGGGAACCGGCGGACTAATTTTTACCCTTTCATTCTTTATGCATTCGCCTCCATCGTGACACTGCCAAACGAGGAACCCTGCCGAAATAAACGAAACTGCGCTTCACTGGAAATCACGGGAATTCCGAATTTAGCGACTGAACATTTCTTGCAATTCAACAGAATTACGAATATTTCTAATATTTATTACTCTTTCTACTTGAATGCTTACAATAAATACATTTATTCTGGACTATTCGCCCCCAAAAATTCTATTTTCAACCACCGAATGGTGGTTAATCGAGCGCGCAAAAGACCGAGACAAACACTGCCGAAGTAAAAATCCTAAAAACCACCGAGTGCTTGGGGAATTTTCCGATCTCGGGAATCGAAGGAAGCCAGCTCGCCGCAATCCGTCCGACCTATTTATAAAACCGGCTCGGTGAAAGAACGATTTTAGAGCGGTTATTGTTACGACCTCCTCCCCATCCCAATCGAAAGTGGGCAAACGATCGGCAGAGGTCTTGCTACCGGTCAGTTTCAGTCGATATTTCCAGCGATTGCTGAACCCTCCACGAGGGAGGGAAGAAAAGGAAATATCCGAGTGGCGGAATCGAACTCGTAAGAAAGCGAATCGGCGTACCAAGTGCAGCTGGATAGGGTGGTGTAGGGCGGAGGTAGGAGAAGGGGGTGGCTGGTCTCTGGTCTCGTTCGAGGGTAACTGAAATAAGGTATAATTTTCCGCGCCAATTAAGGTCTTTAAGAATTGCGACCAATTGAGCGGGAGGGTCAGGGGCTTAGCTTTAGGGGAGAGATGTACCGACATCCCCCTATAATTTATTATTGATTAGATCGAATCGAGAAAAAGAGCGGCCCGAAGACGAGACCAGTGTGGTCGTCTTAAAGATTACTTCAGCCATCTCCTCACCCTCGAATACGCGCGTCTTCCCTTTGCACCGTGGGGGGCGAGTAATAGGGAAATGGCGGACGTTTTTCCGGTTCGATTACTCGCCACCTGCTAATTGACTTCTCGTACCTACCGATGGCTCCTGGGTGGAAAGAATCGCTTCGAACGACGCCACTTCCAGAACGAGAAGCGAATATAGATCTTATCGATGGAAATTAGATTAACCTTATCGTACACTCGGTCTTTGAAATATAAAAAATAAAAGAAACGCTGAATTATTTCCTCGTCGATATCCGGAACGCGCGAGGCCATCATCGGATCAAGTGAGGCGTGAGGATCCACGCTCCTGTGGTTCACACTTAATTAAACCGCCATAGGAACTCTCGGCTGGCAGCACGTGGCGGACAATGCTGCAAGTCTTTAGCGGCGATTGTTATGTAAAGCACACCCTATATATGCACCCGCGCGCAGTTTCCTCTCGACTCGATACGAGACGAAGTACTGTACGGTACAACTCGGCTGTCTGCGTCTACGTGTACCACCACGGTACGGAGCAACTTTTCCGAAAGCATTAGACAGCGATTCAAAGGGGAATAAGGCGGCGGACACTGGGGATGATCGCTATTTTAGCCTGGAACAAGTGTCTCCAAGTAGTCGAAAAGTAAGAGAAACGAGGAAGACTCGTTGTAAGAACTTTCTGCTTCTTGGCTTCTGGGATAATGGAAACTGTTGACTTTGAATAATTTTATCCGGCCTTCGGGGAACTGAAAAGTTTGTCATGCCACTGTACCTTGAAACGAGAAGTATCTTCCAGGAAGAAGATTGTAGGGATAATTATTCAATTCTTGATTACCGTCCCTTCTTAATTGCTGCTTTCTTCGGTATTGTCCCCTTCTTGGGGACATTTTACTTACGATTGCTGATACCTAAATTGACGGTGTAAAAGTCTCGAGAAACGTGTACAAATGCGGTATTCGAGTTTCGAAAGCATTCTTTCCTTTTAGTTGCAAATATGCTGAGTCAACGTATATACCCCCTCTTTTATTACACCGCCATACACAACTGTTTATCATGCATGTACTTACAAATCGTTAATTGTAACAAATTAATCCTGAAACTATTTCTAGTCACAGAACCAGATCGATTATGATGGCATAATACAATTTTTCCAAACCCACAACAATATTATCAATCTCCTAAATAGTATCCCCTGAATAGTATTGATAAAATTCTGCAACCATTTCAAAATAGCCAGATCAATCAGATACGATCTAGAAGTTTCGAAAAACATAAAGAAAGTCACGTTAGAAATAATTTCACCCCCGAACGAAAGATATCGCCTTTAGCGCTCTGAAAAACCGAAGATCCTAGTAAAAAATGTCCCTGGTCCCGCGAATCGCGAGTAAATACTTCCTCGAAGTAGCACTCCCTCGCGTAAAACGACGTGTCACGCGCGATACCTGAAAGACGTTCCCCTCTACATTCCTCCTCGCCCACCCCTCGTCTCTTCGACCCTGAAAAAAGCTGGGTGATCCCACTCCGAGCGCGTTGTCTCTCGTCACCTCGACGTAGAAAGCTTCGCGGTGCCGTCGATTGGCTCGGTCGGGAGAGCAACGTCGCCGAGACAGCCGTGGATTGGTTGTAGGGCGAGGCTTGCGTCGTGACGGAAGCGTCGCCGGGCGTCGCGCCTCCAACCTGGAGGTCACGTAAAGCTCCACCTACGCCATGACCCGCGAAAATCGAATGTCTCGGCTGCTATACGCTTGCTCTTGGTTAGATCGAGTACTTTTGGGATTGGGAAACGATATCTCGGAGTAGAAATTTTGTGTTTGTGGTAAGGGATGAAATGAAATATTGGAAGGATCGAATATGAAATTTCAAGTAACGTTCGATACAACATTGACTGTCACGTGATCACGGACAGTTGATAAAACTTTAGATAATCTGGATATAAAATCGATCCTTAAGGTGGAATATTAAATAAAATATAAGTAAAATCTTGGCCGATACAGTTTCTATGTTTCGAAACAATAAACGTCTTGTCTTCGAAACACATTCACCGACCCAATATATTCCATTCGAAATTAATATACCAAACTAAAAGTAGCGATTGCATGGGTCGAAAGCTTCTGGTCTCCGCGTCGCGAGTTCACTCACTCGTCTCGAGACATCCGTTAGGTCAAAGGGGCAGCAAAAGGAGACGCGTAAAAAGCGCGTCCTGAGCGTCGTCGACGACGGAGGATTCGGATCGTGGTGAGGTCTCGATCCACTGGGAGTGGAGGGATGTTTGGTGGGGGTTGACTGGCTGGCATAGAAGGGGAAGATCGCCGAGCGCGAGAGGCAGGGGGCCGAACGAAGCTTCCCGGCTGAAGTGGCCCGCGGACTAATTCGAAAAATAAGTCTCGGCGCGCGACAAGCACACTTGACCGAAGCACACTCCTGTGCAGAAGGGCGCGCTGGCCACTCGAGTGTTCGCCGAATGACAATTAATAAACGCGTAGAACCGAGCCGGTGTGTATCAGCGCCGACGAGTAGAAGATTACGCGGACACGGAAGCGTCCTGGTACATACGCGAGTCAGTCGAGCCGCGACTCCGATAGAACGTGGCCGTCGATCCGTGGACCAAGCTCTGGGAACTTCCGGAACGATTCTTGTGCCGGTTGAAACGATTGAAACGAGTCACCCAAGGACTGGTGTACAAGAGAACGTCAACGGTACCAAGTTGCAGCTGAAGAAACAGTGATCGATTGATATTTTCAAGATGTTCGAGAACCGTGATTGTCTTTTTGTGCGGGGGATACCACCCAGTGATTGCTGAGACGATGAAAGATAGAGTATCGTTGAAGCTGTGAAGGGTAGACAGTGAAACGTTCGAGTTGTGAAGAATAGAGAGGGAGGCTTGTATAAGACTTCGACAGATAGGACAGTTTGGGTTTGATTAGTGTTCGGAAAGGTGAAAGAAGGCATGTCGGGCAGAGAAGAGACCATGGACGACGAGAAACGAAGCGAAGCCTCCCCGAAACCTTCCCAGCTGACTCCGTTCAGCATCGCGGACATCCTCAGTCGAAGAACTAACCACGATCAAAGATCCCAGGAGTTGGATGACGCGCAAGGTGCGTCGTTCGTGAAGAAACCTCGCAGAGAATACGACTGTATGGACAACGATCACAGAGAGGCACGCTCGGGACAGGATCAAGGTCAGTTGACTAGATTCCCGAGGCTCCCGTCACCTGACCTGAGCGTGGCCAGGGAGCTGGATATTTTAACGAGGAACCTTGTCCACGCGAACATCTCGAACTTTGCCACTATTCCACACCTGGGCCAGGGGACCTTCAAACACCTTGAATCTCTGGGGAACATGACTGCTTATCAGCCGGTTAAAGACTCGAGAGAAACTTCGCACAGGCAGCAAGACGAGGCGCTGGACATGAGCAAAAATAAATATCTGGGTGAGTGGATGAATATTTGTTAAGTACATAATCATACTTCGGCCCTTAAACTATAAAAGCAGACGAACTATCTAAACAAAATCTAATGATATCCTTCCACCTTCGACTTTAATCCATCTCGTACTTGAAAATTACTATCCATATACAGTATATTCTAAATAATTTACGACGAGGTGCTTCGGTCATCCCTTTCTATAATTCTAAACCAGCCAAGACGTTGATAATTACTGCACCTATATCGAATCGACAATAATTACGAAGCCTATCTACATGAACGTAGAACCTCGAGTCTCCTAATCACCGATATGACCGTGGCGTACGATAACCAACAGGAGTCGACGACTCAAGCGAGTGACCAGGGCCCACTTACGAGCGAAGAATCTTCCCGCTCGGTTGGACAGCCTCCCTTCTGGGAGATCGTGTGTCTGCCACGAGGATTGCAGGCTTAAGAGATCATTTAGCCCGGTATCCTTGTAACAGGCAAGCTTTTCAAAGGGGAGGGGGGGTGGTTTTTTTCAGTTAACCCGAGCGCAGATAACGTGATCGAATGTAATTTTAGTAGCATAAGTGGTGCTCGACCCGGCAGACGTCACAAGTGGCCGGCACTCTGCTTCTTGCACTTGTTCGATCCCCGGGGCCACACTGTTGCTCTGTCTCTCGAGTCGTCGAGGATCCACCGAGATCGGAAGCAAAAACAAATTTAGATCAAGGTTGCCGGGGACCGATTCTCTGGAAATCCGACTTTTTTTCCTCTCCGTCCATCGGATCCGATCGAAGAAGATTCGTTGAACGAGCGACGGTCGGTGCTACGTGTGTTTCACGGTCGAAGCAGCTAGATTCGGATTTGATTCGCGAGAGGATCACAGGGTACCGCCCAATTAAGCAATTAATTCGTACCTGGAACCGTCTCGTCCCGCGACGATCCCTTTGGTTTCTCGACTACGCTCGAGGGTGAAGCGAGCAACAGCAGGCACGAGCTGGCACCGTTTCAAGGCTCGCTCGCGGAATTACGAACCCCATTTTCCTGGCTGTATCGTTCTCGGGAGTCACTTAATACGGTAATGGACAGGATACGCGAAGCAGGTTCCTAGTCTGGCCTCTAGTAGAATCCTGACGTTTCCTGTTACCATTAATCTCGAGTCACTTACACCGTAAGGGGTGGAATCTACCGCTAGCTTCTTTTTAGATTGCTGAAAGTGTACGCTACGAGCAAAATATTGTTTCTGATTAGATCGACTTTGCTATCGATTATACTTATACTTCTATGTACACTGTTCTATCGTATACTCGTTTATAATACTCGATTTATATCCTAGAACTACAGTCTTTCAATCGAATATCTTTACCATTCTTTTAGATCGAAGCTAGACGTCTCTATCCGTCTGAAAATAATTTCCTTTTTCAAATTCATGTCTCTAAACCCTATACAATTCCGATCAATCTGTTCTATGATTCAGGTCTTTATAATGATATTTTAATTACGTTCGAAGAATGAGGTTAAATGGGTAGCTAAGCACGAAGGTTCGATGGCTCCCCTAACAGGGATAATATTTCATGCGGTCGTGGTCCATATCAATTCATACGAAAAACGACGAGCCTCGTTTCAGAAGGTACGAAGGGTCATCTCGGTGTAATCGGAGTGAGAGCAAACGGCACTTGCTCCTCTCGAACACTCTCGACGTAGGACGCTCGTGGGCTTGTTTGACGAGCGTCGGAGGAAGGACACGCATTAGCTGGACGGGATGGCATAGAGTTGACGTCGAAAGAGATCAAATATAGATCTCTCTAAATGCTTCGAGTCCCCCCCATCGCATCGACGGCCACCGATAAACATTGACGCAAGAGGACTGTACGAAATAATTATGATGTCAGACGAGATCTTCGAAATTGACCTTTTTCTCGCGCCCCCAAAGATGATCGGATGTCCTCGTGGCTTTCAATTGTTTCTGGGGTGGCACGACACTTTCAGGCAAAAGTGTTCCTCTGAGATATACATACATGGATCGCTGAGACCATTCTGAGTTAGACACTGTCTATAGATCGTATATATGGTACCATATATTATGGTACTATTTAAAGACTTTGGAGAGTATTAAGTCTTTAATGTCGTATCTCATGTTTCTTTCCACTAATGAGAATTCAATCGATGACGCCATTCTCGACCACATATTGTTATCAAATCTTGGTACCATTTCCAGATTTTAGGGATATTAAGTTCGCAATAGTAGAATTGATATTTCAGGTCTGACAATTTATGGTTAATTGTTTATTCAAGTCTGACTAGCGTTTGAAATTCAGCTAGGTCATTTTAGATCGCTTTATATAAGCGATCTAAATTGATTCGTTGAATTTTTTCATTACTAATGTTCTTGTGTATCATTCTAACCCCTCGAATATGATGATTCTGACAAACTACCCTTTGTACTTTCGTTGATGGTACTTCGACCGATAAATTAAGCAACTTATTCAATGGTAACCTACGTCAAAAAAGGCACTTTACGTTATATACCCTCTGATTTATCTATTCCTGGCGACCAACATCCATAATCCAGACACTAGATCAAATATCGAAATCTTGGTATAAGATTCAAAGACCCACTCATTGACTGTACCATCAATTTAACTTCCACTGGCCACTATACAAAGGATTAAACAACGTCTGCCTGTCTAAACGGACTCGACAAAAGTTCGAAAAAACCCAGATGACCGCTCGAGGTTGCAGTATCTCTTCGTTCGTCGTTTCTGCGCCTGTTTCCGATCCGGTCGACGAAGTTATTACCCAAACAATACCGGCCGAAAGTATTCTCTGCAGGAATAACGCGTCGTGATGATCGATTCCGACAATTCGCGTCACTGAGACGAACAAAGTCGTCTAATCGAGTAGAATTTTCGTACGAACCTGAGACGCACGATTGCACTCCGATGCGACCGGTTAAACTTAGAGAGAAGAGAATTACCGTGGAACAGGAGCGTAAACATGTCGGAGTAGCGAGTGCACGTGTTAATGTTTGAACGAGACATCAAACGACGCGCCGGAACTCTCTCTCCGAACGTGTTCGTTCGTTCGTTCGTTCGTTCGCTCGTTCGCCGCTTCTATGGCTGTCCAAAGAGGATGGTTACTCGCTAGTTGGCCCACCTCTCTCGCTGTCCACCCTTCCAACCCCTCCCTCTAGTGTAGCCTAAAACACGTTTGATTTACGATCGTGGCGGTAGATCATCGGCTTCCGATCTGCCCGTTTGTTTGCTCTGGAATTTCGAAAACCGCGAACTTTATACTCCTCTTTGCGATTCGAAGATTCGGAATAACTAACGTTTTCGGTTGGACGATCGCGTTGCGACCTTCCTCTGTCTGGGAGACGATGGAATTTTTCGTATGATTTTTTTTGCGACCGTGTTTTCGTGCAATTTCGCAGAGGACACGGAGGAGGACATGTACGAGCCTCAGAACCACGGGCAGAATCTTCAGAGCAGAAAGAAACGCAGCAGGGCGGCGTTCTCGCACGCGCAGGTTTACGAGCTCGAGAGAAGATTCGCCGCGCAGAAGTATTTGTCGGGACCGGAGAGGGCGGATCTAGCGAGGGGATTGAAGCTGACCGAGACTCAAGTGAAGATCTGGTTCCAGAATAGACGGTAAGACGCGCACGGCAGAATTGCTAATTTTTCGGGGTTACGTGGTTTTGAACCGTGCCCTTGTTGAGCTCGACGAAGGGAGATGAAGGATTCACATCGATGAAAGAGAGTACGTAGAATGTTTTTAGAGTAGATTAGACCCGTCTGATAAGTCTGTGGACTGAAGTATGCCACTTTTGAATCGTCCTGTACGTACTAATCTAGTTTCAGTTGCGTTACTATTCATTCGATATAACATTCTTGAGAAGAAATGAATACACAGCTGTGGATATATTATTCCATTCCATTTGAGATGCCACTTTTGAATCAATCCGTAGGAAAATAAAAAGGATCACTTACCGAGTTTATGCAAGAGTGTCGCCTTTTTGAAACAGGGAAGCGAACGATATTTTTGTTTTCAACTGTAGATTTCTCCGTTCTGTTTTCGAGCAACGTTCTTGAATCATCTTACGTAATCGTAATTGCATCTTTCTGTAAACATCTGACTTCGATCTGTCGGTACAAAGAGTCCATTTAACTGTTATGAGGAAGCTTATAAATGACTGTTTATTACGAGGAAGCTTGTAACTCACAAACGAAAGTGTATCGATTCCAATGAATTTGTCCCATCGGAAAGGACAGTCGACTGCAACGGGTAAATATTTAACTGTTGGAGCAAATGCTGGTACATTTCTCATAAGTGGAAAATTCCTTCTATGTCTGAAAAACAACTGACTTGCAGACGTCAAGAAAATCGTAAGGCGAGGGATTAATACATCCTAACTTCGATTTGTCTCTGTGTTTATCTTCGCTGTATTATAAAATATTCCGTATATATCGACCACTTGGAATTTCTCATAGAGTTCTCGTTAAAACAGAAGAAACGTGAACGAAATCCGATTGACACGAGCGTTTCCATTCCAGATACAAGACCAAGAGGCGGCAGCAGCAGGAGCTGGGCGCGCTGGTTAATTCCGGGAACGCGAGGCGCGTGGCGGTTCGAGTTCTCGTGCATCCGGACGAGCATTTGAGGGGATTGCCACTTCGTGGTTCCGGGCAACTTCCCGGGCAAATGTCGGCCCCGCAAATTCATCCGGCGAACAAAGCGCTCAGCGGTTTCCCGTACTACTGCCTCCCCTATCATCCGTTGCTCTGCCCGCCCCTTCACTCCGCTCATATACAGGTGCAAAACACGATCGCGTCGGACCTCGATCCCAGCCAGCTATCGAAAATCAACGACGAGAAATAAAATCGGGGCAATGCGGGTGGACGAGTTTTCACGGCGAGGATCGATCGTTTCGCCACGCGTTATCGAAATTACACGTACACGAACGACGTCAAGCTGGTCGATCTACGAGTGCTTCACGGTTATTTTAGTTGTAATCATCATTAGACTGTGGATTGCTATGCAAAATTACATTTTCTAAAGTAATTCATGAATTCTTTGTCCCCTTGAGTATATTATCGGGGTTTAAAATAAAATAAGAAACTCGTTATATTTAATAAAAGGTTTGTCTTTTATAGCACTATAAGCCGTGAACGCATAAGGTCCGCAGTCTAATCATTTTTCTTTGTCCCCTTGAGTATATTATCGGGGTTTAAAATAAAATAAGAAACTCGTTATATTTGATAGAAGGTTTGTCTTTTATAGCACTATAAGCCGTGAACGCATAAGGTCCGCAGTCTAATCATTGTTTTTTTTTTGACTAGCAAAGGATCGAGAAGTCTTCGAAGTGTCGTCGAGTTTGAAGACTCTTTTAGGTATCATTAACGAGCGTGTCGACTGCCAGAGATTCATCGGAATCTCTGCGGTCCGAATATTCTTTCTTCGATCCGGTTCGAATTGAATGTATTTATTAGATTGTTTTTCATTGTTATACTTCGAATCCGAAAGTCGTGTTACTCGTGCACGGCAGTCGATTGTAAGCTAGTCTATTTGTAATTACTCTACGATTTTCGTTCGCCAGTAACCAAAGATTGAATTACGTTAGAATTGTCGATAGACACTCGAGGTTACGTTTTGATATTAAAAGTCGAGAACTACGTCGCATATCAAGCATCCACGTACACAGAAACTTCCTACCGTCGTTGTCAAAGTTAACAATTATTATTAACCGTCTTTGATCGCGATTCACGCGTAGCACACTTGGAAATAACGATTTAAAGGTGCACGGTGTCGTTTCTTCCGCGGACTAATTCTGGATTCACTTAGAAATATTATCGTAATCTAGGGAAGAGGATCGTGTAAATTAGCGTGTAAATAACTGTATAAAATGGAATTTGAGTCGAGCGGTATCGGTAGCCGGAGTAATTATTTATTCAAGCTCTTGAAAACGATCTGCGAATCACCATTAATGCACCGATAGTCACACAAACGTGTCAAAATTTTGATGAACCTTATGTTTTTCTAATTCTTTTAACTCTTTGGTATGTTTTCTAGTAATTTATACTACTCGAGACTTCTCGTTATAACTTCGTATTCCTATGAAATATTCTTCTGCAACATTTCGCGTGTGTAACTTCAGAATCTTAGACCCGTCTCGAGTACTATAAATTATTATTAAAATGTCTAATTTGTTATTTCGTAATGCCGTTAATATGACGTGTAACAGTTTAAGTTTTAAAATATAAAATGAAATTGTGATGTTACGTGCAATGTGTGTGCAGTTCGATATTATTCGACAATCGATTTCGATCGAACCGTTTCAGAGACTACCGTCGGTACTCCACCGGCGGTCCACGTGCAATAAAGAAGCCAAAGAATGCCGATGCCATACGATCTTAAGCGTTACCACACTTTACTTATAAGCGAGCCGCCAGGCATTGTTTTCGCGCGCCTATGTGATGATACAGATCTATTCGACCTATATCAAATGGTTCATTAAAACGAGAAAACGGAATAAAAAAAGAAACGTACGCTGTGTCTTCCTTTTTATCCCTCTTAAACGGCCCGCCTGCGTCACGGCCGCGGGGGATCGTAAAAACTCGACGTGCTTGACCCGGGACTTCGCCACCGAAACAAGTAGCTACTTTTTTACGACACGCTTGTGAACGATTTTACGCATCCTCCCGCGCCAAGTGACGTTCAAACTGCATTTTTTCTTCCTTAACGTCTTACATTTCACAATAGAATTATTTAAGAATAATGGAATTCTAAATCAGAATGTGGTTCGAGGAGAGTACATCTTATGTTTCGAAAGAAATGATTTTTTAGCAGGAACGATGCCGCGTCGATTGTAATTTATCGAGGATGAATCGATTCAAGAGATTCTAAATCATCGAGAGTAGGACGGGGGAAGCGTCGATCAGACGGTGGAATCGCGAAATCGACGTTCCCGTCAACGACGATGGAAGAACCGACTTTCCCATAAGGGTTTTAATAGCTCCGTCTGGGTGGGCTCGACAGACATCAGATCTGTTTATTCAGTCGCGGAGACGAGCAGACTTAACCGACGCGACGGGGGGAAAAAAATCTAGATCCGACACTCATCTGTTATAAACAAAGGAGTTACATTATCCTCCACGAAAGGGCCTTTACGCCTCCGTCACGCGATCTGCATGAAAAGGAGGGCGCGCTCAAAGGACCCCGCCGCTTTTTGGCTGACTCGGCCGGAATTTCGGGCCAGGACACCCTCGTCGAGACGTTGCTCACTTAAATTTTACAACGTCGTGCTTTTTTCTATAATAAAAAAATAAATGTTTCTCTTCATAGGTCTGTTTATAATAAAATTTGTTTCACGTGAAACGGTAACCCTCTTTCATCCCCATTTTACAATCTTTTGGAGCAGATATTGATGACTTGAAATGCTTCTTTGTCGTAAACACCAACGGTTCTTTTTTTTTTCAATTTTTTAATACAGATTTTTTAACGAAATCCTGTCTTATTCAGTATCGTATTAGATTGCAATTGTTAGTTACAATTAAAATTCTACTTCACCTAGCCTTTACTGATACCAATGATTATTGTGCGTTTATACAGTATAATAAAATGAAATCTACAATAAACTTACAACGAAATATTTCATTTGTGTTTGATTTGAAATAAATTCCACTCGTAATTACAATATGAAAACTGTAATTTCGCGTATAAATTTGCAGTCTAACGGACTTAAATAAAATTTCGATCTAACGTAATCATGATCCTCCCGAACAACATAACACCGCGTAAAATTATATACAAATCGATTCCAGCCTATCCTGAGTCAACGTTACCCACAATTCCCACAAATGATTGTTACTTCAGCAATGAAAAGTTAAAAAAAAAAGCATGACGAGGAATTTCAAATGGATTACAATCGTTCCCGGTTCGTTCTCCTCCACGGTCATCAATGACAAAGTTGACTAGCAGTGGAACGAGCAAGGCTCGGTCGGAAGATGGATTTTATAGTCGTTTCTGCAGTCCATTACTGCTACGTTTATATCATGTTCTAAACATTCGAAAGCCATAATGCTCTCGGCGTTAAACGAAGCCTTGTGCTGACACGGGAGCCGTTACTAGTTTCGGAACTAGCAGGGATTACTTGCGGTTTCCATTAAGAAAATTAACACGGGCCATTGTACACTGGCGAATAATCAGCCATCGAAATCGTTCGAAGCGAGTAGTGACCTATTTTCGATACTCCGCCGTTCGTTCCGAGTGTTGAGGGAATCGCGGCGCAATTCGATGCACTTTAATCACGAATAATAACTTAATCTTCTCCGCATTCTTGCGATTATAAGGAACGATAATCAAACCTCTTTCACTGGCGGTGATGATCAATAATAGAGTATAAACATTATTAGTCCCAAATGAAATTCCCAAAGCTGAATCTCCAAGTATATAGAAATCGTCGCTTTCGCGTATTGTCCTCGTCACATCCATGGCAACGCAGCTCAAGGAAATCGCTAATTACTCCTGCTATTCGTTAACGGACCGTCTCGATGGTATTTTCGAAAAACGCTTTTGGCCTATCCGTACGAACATTTGGCTGAAGAGGGCTCGTCTACTACCCGTTGCGAGGCTATCGGGGTCGTGCGAACCGGCGGTGGCTGGAGAAAGGGGTGAAAAGCGGGGGAACGGGAGGGTTGAACAGGGAGGAAAAGACCGTTCACAGCGCTATTAACAGCTAATGAAAATTAGCTTTCGTCGGTTGATTGAGCGTCAAATCGTCCCTTTCTTGTTTCGAGAAGAGAGAGAAAGACGGAGAGAGAAGTCCGTCCACTGGTGTCGTTAGAACCGACACGTACTCCCCGGCTTCGTATTGCACTGTGTCTTCTCCCCCTGCCACTTTTTTCTCTTCTCGGCCGCTAGTTCCACCGATAGGAAATTCCGGGGGAAAGTGCTCGTCTCTTCGTTTGGAAATTATCCGGGATTTCGTGGACCGAGAGGATTTGCATAAACGCGTGCTTCATCGAAAACGTCCGATCCCCTTTTCCCCCGTTGTGGAATCGCGACAGAACTATTTCAATATAGTTAACGTGTAACACTTCGTTCGACACTTTGAATTGTTCAATTTAAAGTTTCGATTTAATCGAACATTTCGAGATCGCGGTTCAAACGATTTTCACCGATTTTGAGGTCGCGGAAAATCCCGTAGCTGGAAGAGAATTTATTTGGCTAGTGGCTGCATAGCGGCTATTATCAATTCTTCACGAGCCATTTCAGGCCCGAATGAAAAAAAAAAAAATTCCCTTTTTTTCCACGGCGGCGGGGTGGGAGCGTGCGGTCGCCTCTTACAATGGCCGCGAAACAGGGAATTTAAAAGTATAATCGTCCACCGTACGGTCCCTGGAAAATACTTTTCACCGTCGAACGACTTCTGTCTCTCGGACGTGCACGTTGAATTTTGTCCGAAGAAAAATCCCAATAAATTCGTCCTGGCAATCGTTGTCACTGACCACCGTAATATTTAAACGGAAAATCCTATAACAAAGTCCCACGATTTATCCGTATATACAGAGCGATGATAATGTTATGATTCCGTGTCGGTTCGCACGAAGAGAGAAAACTTGTCTTTCACCGACGTTTTCGAGGCGAAAGGAATCGCAGTCCCCTTTAACCTCTTCAATAGTCCGCGTGACACTCCGGTTCCTCGGTCTCCTTGGCAACCGTCCCAATTGAAACGCGTGTCAGAAGTCAGGAGGACGGTGTATAAGAGAGATAAAAAAAAAAAAATAGAAGGAAGAAAGGAGGGCAGGTAAAAAGGCCGCGGCTGGAGAGACGGAAAAGTGGCGGCAGAAAATCTCAAACTTCGAACCGGCAATTCGTGTCCGTCTTACCGAGACGCGTCGCGCCTGAATAAAAGGTAAGCTGCTGCCTTTGTCGGCCGAGAAAGCATACACAGACCCACGAACAGGCAGTACCGAGGGGCAAATTCACTATCGAGGATCTTGAGGAGGCAACTTGAAGCAGGAAGGGTGCACTTCGTTATCGGTAGCTTCCTAATCTCGTAAGAAGCCTTTATGAAAATGTCAGCTTCCGGTTAATCAGTGATTTCCGGAAGACGCGTTCTTGCACCGATGGTTTAAGAATGGAGTATAATGATTGTAAGGCAGTAGGATATTGATCGGTAAATGTAAATAGATTCAGTTCGTTGGTAATGGCTAAAGTGAGCGGTAGTATCTCCACCTCCCCGGTGAATTTTAATGAATACCTATTTCTAGATGGTACACAGAAAAATTGTAAACCACTAAAAGGGTTAAATTAAGAAACAAAATCAAAAATGTATAGAATCCAAGTATCACAATCTGAAAAGTCTGATCCTCTTCATCCTCCGAATCGTTTCTCCTTCGCCCTTAACAAGACATAGAATAGAAAAATTACCGTTTTATGCCTGGGTTCGCTAAAGGATCTTCCGCAAAGGTTTGCGGAAAGGTATTTGCGAGCTCTAAATTTGCGGCCGAGCGAGAGGGAATCAGCCCGGAGAGCTAGGTACGGATGATCAGGCGGGTGAACGATGCTTATCTGCGCGAAGAACTCGCCGGGGGGAACGAACTACGGGCGGAAACCATTTTCCTTCGCTTTTCCGGCATTTCAAAGAAGCAATTTACCGATATTTCGTGGCGACGCGACGTCGGGGAAAATTGGCGCACGGGCGGCCAATCAGCGGCGTTTCATGCAGGTCCGCGGGTACGACGAGTTCAGAAAATTCTTTCGCTCGAATTTCCTTTTCCTCGTCGCGCGGCCTCGAAAGTCTCCACTTCGTTCCCTAATTTCGACGAATTAAGTGTCGTTACGTTCGGAAGGGAACCCGTTCCGATTTCAATGGATCCGATTAAATATCTTCGTCGGCCGGAGCTATAGATGATTATCGTAACTATGAAGATTATCGAAATGATTTTCGTTTGTGGATGATAGCCCGTCGACGTCGAAACTCTGTTTTGCAAACTTTGAAAATGACAGGCGAAGAGTTTTACTTTGATCGCAATAACGGAACAACGTTGTTCTCCATTCAGGATCAGCGAAGATAAAACGTTTCGATTAATAGATAAGAAGAAACGGTAATGAAAAATGTTTCTAAAAAAATCTGATAGCGACTTTGTTCTCGTGTTTCTTCGCGTCTTTAACTCCTCGCCCCATATCTAAGCACACTGAAAGATCGATAAAAATGATCCGACATACCTCATTCCACAATAAACGTAAATGCTACTTCCAATTGTCGTTGTTCTTAATTTCTAGTGTATTCTTTATAGTACATTTTCTAAATGACTGCTTCGAAACGAAACGAACACGAGTAAGCGTTAGTCGGAGCCCGGCAAATCAACAAGCTCGACCAAAATCTTCGGATTGGCCCTTCCGGTAGCAAGTCGAAGCCGATCCGTGGCTACTTTGTAAAAACGGTTTCGCCAATAGGTCTGGGTTAGGTGGCCGCCTATAAATAGGTCTCAAATTACTCTCCCCGAGGGCTCGCGTTAGTTGTACGGTGGCGGTGTTTTAGCGGCCATTTTGGAAAAATAAACGACACACCGCCGCGTAGGAAACAGATGACTCGGGGGAGCTGCGGATGCCAACTCCTCGTCGGAGTGACAGCCGCCGCTCACCCGATTGTTTTTCAGTTTACGTTAACGTTTCGTTTTCCTTTCGATACGGTCGTTGAACGAGCCACCGTGCTCGCCCTTTTATTGCTACGCGCGCGCGCGCACGCAGCGGTTATATCGGGCGCCCGAAGCCGCCACTGCTTCTCCCGCGGAATTATTTGATTTTACGAGAGAGATCTTGCCTCCGGCCCTCGCACCGAACCTCGTCTCGAGGAGCAAAACGAGAAACAGGCGACGCGTTTTTGCCCCGTGCCCCGTTACTACTGTCCCGACTCTAATGCGACAAAACGAAATCGCGCGCGGCAACACGCTGACAGGCGACTTAATTTCCGTTCAACGAGCCGGCGTTTATTGATTCACGCGTTTTTCCACCGTTAAACGTGTTCGCCAGGCAAGACGAGATTAACTTGTCATTGGTATTCTACAGTGCCGTTCAGGTCTATCTGTTTCAACAGATAGAAACGTTGTTACACTCAATTCTATTCGTGCAGTGGATAGTTTTTATTCGTTTTGAATATTATTATTGATCCATTGAAACTGACTGAATGTATGCGACAAGAAGATGTACTGGGAGAACTTGGAAACTTTCTTTACTAGTTCCAATAATATGTTTTATTTTTTGTATGGAACCATTTGACTCTACGATAAATGGAAACTGTGGTTCAATAGGTATTCCCCAATGAAAGAAGAGCATGTAATCGAGAGTCTACAAAAATTATTCGAAGTTCCGGAGTTTTCAAATTTATCGGTGATTTTAAATATCGTGCAAACTGTCATACCGACAATTGGGAAGAAAAAAAAGGAAGTTCCTTGAGTGATCCTCGGTTGGTAATATAGATATCTACATAGATTTTTCTAGGATTCTACTGTTCTTACGTTAGGGTCCCTAGGTTCACTTGCGTTGGTAAGTCAGAAAACTGCATGCTATCAGAGAAAAATTAAGTTTTCCACCCTTATCAACGGCAACTAAAACTCTGCACTGACAGGACAGGGCAATAGGTGGCGAAATAATTCCTCCGGCTATTTCACCCTTTCACCCTTACTACTAGAACGAATCGTAATGGCCCATAAATCCCAAACTTTTTTCGTGGCCACCCGGTTCCTTTTTCTCATTTTCGAGCATGCCAGTGTGAATAATCGAATAATTATCTCTGCAACTCGCAATTAGGCCGACGCGCGGACGCTTTTTCTCTCGAAAACATCATTTCGGCGCCGAATGACTCTGTTCCGCACTGATCCTTTCGCGTAATAACCACTGACGGTTATGAACTGATTACCTTTTTTTCCAACGAGCACCGACGTTGCTCCTGATACGGTCGGATCTTCATCGACCAGTATACGCGGCGCGAAGCTGCCACGAATTACTTCATTACCTGCTCCAAATTCTGCATCTCAGAATTAACGTCAAAGCGCACCGCGCCTGCTGCGAAACAAAAAAAGAATCTTTAAATTTTACCTTCTTGGCATTACTAACGTCCAAAGTTAATACACAACATTACATAACATCTACTACACAAAGAACTCCACAAAGGAGAAAACAAGCAAACTAGGACACCCTATTCCCCAAAATAATTACACTTCATTAGTAACACTTTCATTGTTCTTTCTCAGCCGCACAGAAAGCACCGAACGATACTTTTCCAATTACCTTCATCGGAGTGCACCGAGTTCTCGTGGAAATCGAAGCATATGGTAGGTGCCAGCGTGCAAGATGGCGCAGATTCGAAGTGTCGAGGAGGATCGAGCGAAAGAACAATTCACGCTCCGGTATTATCAAGATATCAATGTCACTTAGAGCTCTAACGAAGACAAAGAACGGAATTAAGAGTCTCGAGGCGCACTGATCGCCGACGAACCCAACAAAACCTCAGGAGAGACTACGGCCGAGAAAAGAACCGTCTCGGGGACGAAGGAACAGTGGTGCAGGGGGGGAGGGGGGGGGAGGGGAGGGCAATTAAATAATGACCGGTTAGGCGAATTAGCCGGGGCGAGGTTTAACAAAAACGTTTCACGCGGGACGATCGATCTTGTCACTGAGAATGAGAAGAAGCTGTCCGGCTCTTCCCGGTAATTACTTCCTTTCGTTAAGCCCCCGGTGTCTCGGTATCCGCGTGGAATCTGCCCGCCGAAGAAGAATCATCGATAGCTCGGCTC
>NW_015374020.1:4194610-4354411 GCF_001272555.1 Dufourea novaeangliae | reverse complement strand
CGGAAGAGGTTGTCATTTCGCTGGCACGCTAAGTGAGCCCGGGCACACTGTGCACCATTGTTTCACAAACAAAAGACGGCCCCGCTTTGCCAGTCATGGCGGCGTTCTTTGAACGCCCCTCGACCAATCGCTGGAAGCCTTTAGCGAGGAGCACCAATGTACAAAAGAAACCGGCCCCGGAGATGATTGAGATTTTCTGTCTGGACCGAACGACCTGTGCGTGTTCTACTTCTACCGCCGTGAGGGGGTTGGGGTGGGGGCACAGGACAGATCGAGGGAAGCCAGGAAAGTGGACACGTTGAAATATTTATCAGGGACAAATGAACGATCTTATTTTTGTATCCGGGGAAAATGTATTGATTTTATCACAATTCAATACTTAAAATGTACTTTTAAGCATTTGAAACACATTTTTTTTCCTATATGTGGGTACTATATTACAGATGTTTGTGTGAAGTGAAACAGAGACTTTATTGTTCTTTATGGAAAAGCTTTATCATCTCGTGCTTATGTTTATACGTAAATATAGGCGTTCCAGGTGATGTTTACCTACAAAACTTTGTGTTCTGGTGATTCTTATTCTCACGATTGTATGAAAATGATATTCCGAATAATGTAGTACTGAATGAACAGCGATGTAGACCACACGGAAGGCTAATACCGTCGACAACTGACAAGCTTCCCTTACGAAATGATACACCGCGCGGGTACAAGAACCTCGCCACCAACGCGAATCGCGAAAGAAATACAAACTGAGCGTGTTTCGAACCGTGAACGATGTTTTTGCGATCGGATTAATTAAATACGAAGGAAACCGCGGCGCGATTCTATTCACGACCACAAAAACGGAATGTTGCACATTGCTGGACAAATCAAGGAGAGAAAAGAAGTTCAGAGTTACGTGGCGGAATTTTCGTTGTTTCCGACAGTGGAACTCCGTCGATTATCATGGGACGAAGAACCACCAACATTGAGGACTATTGGATCCGAAAAAACATTAACGATCTTTGTTTTGTTACGGAGAGTGCTACTGCTATCCCTTGTCCACAATTTCTGTTCGCGTCTCTCTACTGTACAGCGGTGCCCTCTAACGACTCAATTAATCTCTTCGAATGTCGTTTGAAACACTTTTTTAAGAATTTCTTCCGAATTACAGAATAAAATTTATACTATCTAATGCATGGGCTTAGCCAGTATCAGGTATAGGAAAAACGGTAAGCTTTGCCCTTCACTAGAAGGGAAAAATAATATGTATTATAAAAATTACTTTAAGATAAATTTTTCATCCCCCTGACTGATAACCTGGCTGCGGCCTCGGTTCAATGATACTTCTTGAGTGCCATTACCATAGGAATTAGATATTTGGCCACCATGTTCTATCGTATCCTATTTCCATGAAGAGATTCCTTCTACTCAAAATTACTCCATCACCGTATTCAATCACGTTTTTCCTTTGTAAACCACCGCCACTCCCCTTCGAAACAATCAACTAAATCTTTCCAAAAATCTGTTGACAATCTTCGCCGTGAATTCAGCCGCGTCATCGGCGGCCCCTTTGGCTACTCCGATTTTTCGTGGCGGGCCAACATCGACTTTAAGGGGGTCCCGAGATTGCTAATTGATTAATCATGATCCCCTGGTCAACCCTTTCCTTTTTTCTTCTCTTTCCACCTTTTTCCCTCGGTCCCTTTCCGCCCCGTGGACCCAAGTCCTTGAGGAAGGGGTTCGAGCACGATCGTGTAAAAAAGCAGCAACGTGACCGGCGCTTCTCGTCGTGGCGTCCATTTTTCCTTTTTGTACCTTCTAATCCACCTCGGTCTTTGGTACACCGGATGACGAATTTCGCGAGGTAAACGCGTTCGCCGTCGTGTCAGCCGCTGGTAACCGAATCATTAAAGTTTTTGTTCTGACTGTGATGCTGGTCGTTCATCGGTATTAGTGTTTGTAATTGGTATATTAAAAGAAGGACGACACGAGTCTCTCTAGACGTGATCATTACTGAAAACAAACTGGTCTAGGGTATGTCGATACATGGTTTATGTCCTCGTTATGCTCGTTAACGCTTGTTAGGTACATACAAGCAGTTGGAAGGAAATTCTGCGTCTGTACAAGAATGTATACGTGGCTGACGAATATTTTCCATATCTTCTAATAGTAGTGGGCTTGGTTTATAATTCTAATGCGTACAAATGTACCCTAACACAATTCTAACCTATTTTTCCAGGCAGTATACTCAACGTTCTGTATTATGAAAAGATCCTTCCCAACAAAAATAATTATCCACACTAGACGTTATATGCACTATATAAAAATATTACATTGATTTAGAAAAATTTGTAAAAAAATAATACAGAATTTGTATTCTTGTGAAAAATTCACTTTCTTCGTTCGTCAGACACGTCCTCGTTTCCCGAAACATGGAGGCATACTGAACGAAACGACCCAGCCGTCGTTATACGAAGGTTAAAGAATATTTTTCGCCATCGGGATACAAATATCAGTTTGTTACCCAATCAAAATTATTCGAGCAACAAGAAGAAGACGAAAAAAGCCGAGGGGAGAGTGAAAATAAAACCAAGACGGAAATTGACAATTACGAATCGCGGTACCACCCTTAAGGAACCGCCGTCGAACTTTCTGTTCTTTTCTGCGAGCCGACCCAATATATTCATACCTGTTAAAACGATCGTGAAGGATAATTACGACGGCGAACATGTTAATGCAAGGACTCGCCGCCGAACGAAACTGAGAAAATCCGGGTGTACGTATCGTTCATTTGCTGCAACAAGGACATAACTCAAAGTATGCAGTTTTTTTATTTAATCTTATCGAAGAAAACGGTCGTCGTCTGTTACCGGTTGGATCCTGCAAGTGACCTCCCAAAATTTACCACGTACTTTGGGAGTTTCCCAATTTCAGACACTAATAACAAAAAAATCAAAATAAGACAGAGGTTAGAATTCTGTATTAAAATCTTCACCACACCACACTAACAACATATAAGTAGTTAAAGTTTATTAAAACCGTTAGTTTATCGGAGTTTCTAAGTCAAGAAACACTATAAATGCATAAACATCCGCAGTCTAATTACGATGTTCAAACTAGTTTTCCCTAAAATTATCATTTTCTAGTTATTTCGTTATTGCAGCAAACGAGCGTTTGTATCGTAAAGACCATCCCCGTACAAGGGAGACCTCCGTGCTCGCGAATAGTTCGCGGTCATCCGAGATATACGATTGAATTTTCATCATCGGGGGGACCCCATTATCTCGCCGTTTCACGGGCCTCGGTTGTTCGCGCGCGTGAGCTGGTGGCAAACGTAGCTCCATTTGCATTTTAAATCGCTGTCCGAATGCGCCCTCGCGCGCGCGAATACCCACCACTCTGCAATTAACTCGATAAGATTTACAGCTTGATGCGCACTGGTTCTTGGCGACCGGGGGGCCCTACCAGCTCGTAGTTTCACGCCGCGAATCGCGTCGCTCGCGCGAGAAAGCCGCGATTTATCGGGAAGAGCGCACCGTAACGAATCGTCTAAATTGAGCCAGGCCACTTATTCCTCGCGAAATTGGAGCTACCAGTCGCGATTGAGAAATTCCTCACCGTTGGACGAACTGCTCGCGAAACCGTCGATCTCGAGGGCTCTTGACGGACTGATGATTTATCCCGACAGTTATTTTAAATACATTGTGATCGTTCCACGCAGGTAACACGAAAAGTGGGAGGGGGGGCTAAGAGGTTTTCTGTTACGACCACCGTATTGGACGGAAGAAGTTTGACGACCAAGGGACCAGGGTCTCAGGGGGCGGTGAATTTACGGGATGCATAAATTTGTGGCCCCCTGGGCTTCCAAACACCGCTCGAACGTTTTCGGGACCCACTAATATTTGGTTTCGGTGGCTACCGTATTTCCCGTGTTATTGGAACTTTATATTCGGTTTTGGGTAAACTTGTTTCCGCTCGTAATTAGTGGATCGTTGGGAAGATTGTTCCGTGAAACGAACACCCCTTTCGACCGCGGAATGACCGATGCATTTTTACCTGTATCGGGTGTTCTAGGATTCTTGTAACTCTTCTAATAGAGAGGGAGAGAACGAAATGTGTAAACGTGATTTCGTGAAAATAGAATGAAGATGTTAAATACGAAGGAAAGGCTAAATGTGTTGTATTAATAAATATACTATGTAAACAACCGTGCAAGGAGTAATCTTATACTCATATATGATGCCAGACCGTGAAAGCCTCGGATCTCTAATCTTATACTTGCTAAATAATACAGAGTAATAACAGATCGAGTAAATCTACATAATCTATTATACATACACAAGAGTTACATAACTTCGTAAGTATTAAGTAATTTCTCAGTCTTGGAAGAATTAACACCTAGACTGCAATTGATATTCTTGCTGAAGTCTTTAAGTAAAATATTTATGGATCAGTACTAGTTACGAAACTTCCTTTCGTTCTTTTATTTTTACCGATTTAACCCTGCTGTTCTCCTCGCTTAAGGTCTTGAGAAACGAAATAAAATTTCTTTATTGCCGTTGTTAAGGCAAGTATAAGAACATAATGGTATATGTGTCCAAGTCAAACACCGATAACATTTTCTCGCATCGGGAGTGTAAGCTAAACATTCGTCAAACGAATATACTGTAAATCCTCGATGAGTGTTCGAAGGTTCCTCGACGCTGAACATTAAATATTTCATGAACTAATAGCCATGTGTAGCCGAAAAAAATATAATTTCCTTCAGAATTCCAAGCGAAGAAAGTATGTCACTGTGCTGAACCTGGTTAAAAAGTCAGCGTTATACTTTGGGACCTCTCCTTGTCAGTGCTGAGGATCCTCCGAACACTCACAGAGGATTTACAGTACGTGCCCATAGTCCACGTTGACAACTTTCGTCGGACCCATATATGCGTCCATAGCACTCAAAGGGTTAAGGAACGATTCTGTGCAGACGAACGTCGACTCCCTCGAAAAGTCTCTGTTCCTGACACGTCTTTCCCGATGGACGGTCAAAAGTCGAGGCGGTAACCGGCAAAGTAACAGCTTCAAGAGCTAATTAAATCAAAGGTTGCCGACGCGCGGCACCGGTAATAAAAGTAAGAACACGTCTACGGATATATGCATTATAGGAGGACGCAGCAATCAAATAAAAAGCCTTTCAGAACTCTGAGAGATAAACACAATGGGGGCCCTCGTGGTAACCAGCGTTCCTCGCCGACCTGTCGGTTCTTTCGACCTGTCGTAAAAACCACGGAGATTCCCGTTTAATTAACGTTAAAAGGGGATTTGGAAATCGATGCGCGGCTGCCATCGGTAGGTACGCGTCATAGAATCGAGAAAGTGTATTCCGTGTTGGTGGAATTAAAATAGGAACGCGACGAGACGGAAAGAGGGGGGGGGGGGCATAGTTGACAGAGACGAAGACTCGTCGTAACGGAGCGAGTGTCTTGTGCAATTTCGAAGGCATTGAAATCTCCTGGCAGTCGATTTAGCGATCATCGCGTTCGACACGATCATTTCAATCTAGACTCGCCCCCATTCCCGATCGATTAAATACCATTAGATGCTTGCTAAATATATATCCTACCTAGAAATGAATCTTTAAATTCGCTAACGACGATGTTGTTAATATTTAATGAAGACTCTCGAGTCTATGCATGAAGAATCGATTCCTTTCTAATATATTAATCATCGGTAGTCATCCCTTTTGTTCCGTTCAACTGTAATTATTTTTGCGTTCACAGGTCGCGCAAAAATTGCTGGATAAATATCACGAGGCAATTTCGAATTCATCTTCCGATATCCATGGGGAAAAAAGGGATTAGAAAAGCCATTGTGACGAAACGAAAGAGAGATCGCGTAGGCGCTGAACGAGCCGAGTGAATCCAAGAAGTGTGTCACGGGTTTAGTAAAAACGGAAGAATCTTCTAACGACTTCGGAAGAGACAGAGACCCTAATGACAGAAAGTTGACGGGGCCTTAAAATTCTTGACTGGCGCGGATAAAAGAAATAGGAGCCGCGATCTACGGACCACATCTTTGCAAGCATTTTGTATTCGTACTTGGTAAATCCTCTGTCTTACGGTCATTTAACCGGTTCCAACAACTTTCTCATGGGATTAATTGGCTGACGCCTGGAGGAACCATTATTAACACTGCGGAAATAGAATTAAACTTGTTCAATGAAACTTGCGACTGATAAAAAAATGTGATTCTTTCAGGCCTGGGTTATTAAACAAAAAAGAGAAAAACACGAGAAGGGAGGAGCTCCGCGTCAGAAAAAAAAATATTTTTTTCGCAATGTTGCCATTCCACTTGGACACTCCCAGCACGGCGACGGCGTTTCGCAGGGCCGCACCTGGCGAAGGATGATGGCGCCCGAACGTGGCGGTTCGCAGAAACGAGCTCTTTTGCGCGTACAGCTTCCAGAATTCCTGTCTCGACGATTTCCGCAGATGGCCGTGTATAGGGGAGCAACGACAAAGTACCGACGTTCCCGACTGTCTCGGGTGATTACGGCCCCTTGGATGATAGATGGGACAGTGTCTCCATTGAACGAGAAATATTCTAATTGTACATAACGAACCGTCGAAGATCGATATAGAAAATAATTATTAAAAATCGTATTAAAGGATTATCGACGTGTTTTTGAAAAATCTTCCACCGGAAAATATTTCGCGATATCCGTGGAAATTCTACAATATTATTTCTATTAACTGTAATTGGTAGAACGGTTATTTGTTTGAAGATTTGATTAGCTAATAATGAGTATTTGTTCGTAATGTCCTGTTAGTAAGGAAATTATTCGTCGAAAGACACGGTACGTACAAAGTAACGAGGTTCTAGACTGCGAAACTGTCGGGTCAACAGACGATAATTAACCGAGCTCCCGAAAGGAAGCTGATTATACAAATGGCGTTGTTTCCGAAGAAAAGGGTTCCTTCTCGAGGGCCCGACGCGACGAGCCGGCCTTTTGACGGGCGAATCTGCGACGCTTCGTGGCGCGTATCGACGCCGACAGACAACGTCACGACGTATCTTCTTCGGTCTTCCTGCTTGTTGAACGAGCCCGACGATTACGGGTTCGCCGCGCCCATGTCAAAATACGTCTTGGGGTTCGCTCGAAAAAACGGGGGAAGGGGGCAAAAAAAGGAACCCTTTAAGAATACGGAGGGATCGCGCGATTCCGGCCTCAGCCACTGGACAATCGAACCTCTCACGGGCCAAACTGATCGATTGTAATTTTGGTAATGCGATTTCAAAATCAGTATTTTTGTGTATTTCACATCTTGTGATATAAAATCAAACTAAGATGCTTAACAAATGAAAGAAAATCCTACTATTATTCTGGTTTTTACGAATTAATTTATAAAATGTTACATTGCATAAAAATCCATAGTCTACCGATAAATTCGAGTAAAATTCGAGCAGGTCATGTTCATCGACACAAGATTTACTTAAACCGAATACACTTGTGTGAGCAGACTTGGTGAAAACGATCGGTCGAAAAAACAAACGCGTTAAAGGGGTTGTAACCCCTGAGAAACGAGAGAGTCAGGGAGGTCGGAGGTTAACGTAGACGCGAGAAACGGCGAACCAGTGTGAAAGTCGTGGAGAAGAAACGCGAATAAAGACACGCGAAGACGGCTGGGAGGGAAGGGGAGAAAAAGAGAGAGATGGAAAAGAGGATGCCACTCGCGGACTTACGACCCCTCGGCTTCACTGCGGCTCCGGACTAATGATCGAAGAAAGGAGCCGCCTAAACGACCCGTGTCCTCGGGTGTTAGGCACTCCTTCGGTGCCGAGGCCTCGGGATCCACCAACAGAGTCCAGGGGGTTCCCTCGTTACCGGCTGCCAAAGACGGCCGCGTTTCGTAGGGATGGGAACAACTTCAATGCGTACATTCACGACTGAAAATCGAACGAATACTGTTTTATATCGGCGGGAATGTATTAAAAGCGATTACTAGATTATGAATTTTAAGATTGTCTAAAATCTAGTGATAGTAAAATATGCAGTGACGTTTCCCGAGGCTTTTGTTACACTTGCAATCCGATAGAACCGTTGGTAGAGTTAACAAAACCGGAGTGTCTCGTTGAAATAAATGATCGCACGTACGTCGAGTATATTATTTACCGTTCACGATTTCATTTTTCGAAGCAACACATTCGGATATACCTCAACGAGATTAGTCCGACGAAATTGTTGATCCCATCCCTACGCGGTGGGTCCGTCGGAATAAGCCATCCGCTTTTCAGGCGTGGCGGCCACAAATTCCGCGCCCCGTCGCGATTAACCGACACATAAAATAATAGACGCATAATTTTTCATCAGTCCCGATCCCGACACAGCTGTGGCCCGTTTCGCCGGGGCCCGGGGATCGCCAGGCCCTACAAAATCTACGATCGAGGCCCTAAATTCGGTCCATCGAAAAAAGGATTTAGATCAAACGCTCGTCACCGGCGAGATCGTAGCCACCCAGGTATGTATCCCTTGATTTCCCATCGAAATATTGTGTTCACTCGCGGTTCCCTCTTATATATGACGGGGCACAAATCGTTAATCGTTACGACACCGTGGATCACAGCCGAGCGAGGGGTGATGCAAACGGCGACGGCGACGACGACGACGGCGGGCTAGTATAAAAGTGGGCCCCCGATCCTTCGAACGGTACAGGTGTATTTACACGCATACGTCCGACGATTAACCAAACGAGACAAGGGTCTCCCGTATCGAACACTATCTACCCAATATCGAAACATCGCTGAGCGATTTCGTCCGTCGTGTTCGCCTCTCACCTGGCGTCCCGTCCCACTCCAACGCACGGATTTCCCTGTCTCTCTGTCTTCGTTCTCGCTTCAACTAAAGGACAGCCGTGTTCGTTTTATCCTCCTCCCTCGCAACGTCCTCCCACTCTGTCTCGCGTGTTCCGTCTTTCTCAAGCCAATAGCGTCGACACATGCGTATTATACCTGTAACTCGTTCCCCACTCCGTCGACTATCCTGCCCCCTCCCGAGCATTAACTCACGATTTACTTTATCCTCGTCGCACTCGCGTCTCGCGCATGGCGCGTGTAATTTTCACGTAGCCCCCTCTTCGTCCCGTATACCGTTCCTTTTCTCACTCGTGTTCGTCCGTATAGGTCTGTCTCCGTTCAATACCAGGGGCAACCGAAGGAAGGAGGAAGAGACAGCGGGATAGAGCGAGACGGAACGATAGACGGTGTGCTCCGTCGCACCTGTGTCGGCGCGGATGAAGGAGAGCGGCGCCCTTTGAAGTCCAGTTGGGAGCCAATTACACGAGTCACACAGGGCCGCACGCACCGCGTCTCTGCCGCACCGAAAAATATTATTGCGCCCGCGCCTCATAGATCGATTAAAACCGAGAATTATGATTGTGGCCGCGCGGAACGAAAGCTGGAAAAAGGAGGGCCGCCGCCGCGGGATCACCCCGGGGGGAGGGGATTAAGCGCTTAAATTAATTAACGATCGAGGGGCCTCGGGCGGCGGTGGCCGTCCGGGCCACGGAAGCAGATGGAAGTCCGAATCGATTCGTAGATTATTGTTCCACCAGCACGGCGGTGGTGGCGGCGGCGGCGGCGGAGGCCGGTTGTTCCACGTATGTTTTATCGGCCCGCCGAGATCCGTGACCGAGTAACGCGGAGAGGCGTAATATAACGACGTTTATGGTACGCCCGATCTCATTAGTTAATTATGTTCGACCGACGATATTTTCAATTCGACCCAAGAGAGCACCGAGAGCTCACCACGTTCGCTCCACCAGCGGCCCGCCTCCAATGCTCCTTTTCCTTTTACGATTCGATTGATCTTTCTGTTCGGAGATTCGAGTTTGCACCACACACGAGTCTCTCCCTGGTTTTGTCGCTGTAGCGACCAGAGTTGAGTTGGATCGATCGGCGCTGCACGCGGTGTGGACTCCATTTTGGATTGAACTTCCTGACCAAGGTAGCCATTGGATCGATTTATATATTTTCTTCTCGATCATTTGCTACACTGCGAAAGTTTAGACACTAACCTTCGGAGAATTGAAAAGCCCTGCAGGTAGGAAGATAGCTTGTCGCTGTACAAGGTGTGGTCCTAATGACAGTACGACCGATTCGAGGCCTCGAATAAAAAACAATTCATTGTACACCCACGAGCAAACTTGGCTTCCTCTAAGGGAAGAAGCAACGTAGGGGTAAGGGTCTTCTATTAATTAATAGCCCCCAATTAATTACCGAGCCGGGTAGTAGCGATCGACAAACGTATTGGAGTGTCACAACGTTTCGGTAACATATTCCCCGCGTAATTGAACCGTTGAATAGTGGCAGTTTTAAAATTCGTACGTGGCACCCACCGCGTATCGGGGCCGATTCCAACCGTTTTATTAAATCACGCTGTCTTAATTAAGGTAAGTGGCACTTGCAACACTGGGCGGCAGGAAATGAAGCGTATTTGCATTGTTCACGCAAAGAAGCTTCTTCTCCATCCCCTCGTGCCATCGGGCGGACGACGGACGGTTCTGTGCTCCTCGTGTTTCGTTACGATCGCGTGACGTAGGTATGTGTGTATGTATATCCACCACGGATAAGAACCAGGGAGGATAACACCGGGATATTTATGGGTTTCCCTTGTGCATACGTCGTAAACAGGAATTAATTATGCGATATTCACAAGCGGAAATAAAATCAGTGTGCAAGAAGAGCGCGCCCTCCCGCGCGCAGAAAATGGTCTCCCTGATTCATTCGGTCTTGTCATGCAACAACGTGATCCGTTCTCTCCGGTGCATTCCTCCGCGGCCGAATGTGCGTTACCGTTTCCCGTGAAAAGAGCAACCGTCATTACTTTCGCACAGTGACTGGCTCCTGCCATCCTCTCCCCTATCCGAAGCGCCATATTTGTTCCGAGAGGTAAATACGGATTCGAGATTCCCGTGAAATTTTCTCGCGATTAGAATCGAAAGTTTCTCATTTTATTATCTATTGCTATGGAAATAAATGTATATTCTTTCTGGAAACGAGAATATTCCCGCTGGGAAGAATTAGCGTACGTTATGTTAGCAACGTTAGTCGCATCCTCGATGTCCTTTACAGCCGTCATTCGTTTCAATAATAATCTTCCAAAAGAAAAACTTTTTCTGTTTTCGTTCGAGTTTAAAAATTGGAATTTTGTATACATCTTTTTATAGTCCAATACTCTAGAATACGAAAATTCTTTCTCAAGAGATCAATACCCTATGTAACGGTACAAAGACTAAAATTGCGGCAAACATTTTCGATAATTACCACAAAACCAGTCCTATTACAATTATTCTCAATTTATCGAATTTCACGTTGAAGGACAGCAACTAATACGCGGATCCGAGGCAAAGAGAAACCGCGCGTTTTACGATCGCACAGAGGAACGGCACGCGGATGGCATGCGCGATCTAATTTTGAATTATATACGTTCGCGGAAGGAATCTTTCACGGTAAGCCTCCGGCATTTGGCACGGGTCAAGCCATTCGCGCGCTAGATACATCGCCGTGCCGCCGCCGAACGTAATGAATGGGAGATATTGCGCTCGTATATCAATTAAGTTTTACTAACCCGATAATGGCCGCCGGTACTAGCGGCGAAACTGTCCTCGAACGGCTCGTTGCTCCTAGAAAGCGTTCCGAGAAATGACTGAAGCCCCGACGACAAGTCGGGACAGCTTGATGATAATTTAGGAGAAAATCTGTCCCTCGATAATCCGACCAACCGTACGTTCCATAATTTACCAGTTTTCTTTTTCTTTTTTTTGGCAAGCGTGTTCTGTGACGTTAACGGGGTCTCAAAGTTGCAACGATCCTGTACGGCGAACGATGACAAGTTGTTCCTTTGAATCGTAGACGTGAAAATTAGTATCTATGTACCACCGATATCTCAGTCGACGAGATCGTAACGATCCACGGAGTGTCGGGAATGTCCCATAAAATGGCAGATGTTCTCCCTCGAGCGAGAGTCCTCTGCAACGAAGCCGCGTCGCGATCGTACAAGTCTCGTTTGTCCGAGGCGCGACGATCGGTTCGCGCTACGAGTAAAATTATTTTACTACGAGTAAAATTATCCTCGATAGACGTGAATTCGATTTGTAAAAAGGATTCTTCGCTGAAGCTACACCCGTAGAGGTATCACAGGTCACGCAGTAATTTCCTCCCCCTTCTTGGACCGATCTCTAGCTGAATGAATCGCAACCACTCTTCCAGTATCATTCAGAGAAATTTCACTGGGGGTGGTGTCTGGGTTCGACCGTTAATTAAAATCATCAACCACCCTCGGAACATCCGGAGGGGTTACGTGGGATCGCGACAGGGATCAAATAAATCCGTGGAAGTTTTTCCCCTTTTCCCGCCCTTCCTTTTTTCACTACCTCTCACCCTCTCTTATTCTCCGTCTTTCACCTATCGTTCCAGGTCAGGCCCCGTATATTCCATCTTTCTCCCGTGAGCCTCGTGGTCCCAGGAAGGACCACCCACCCAACCTATACTTAGCGAGGTGTCGGCAAATTGAGCTATAGATGCCGAGGGTAATGCAACGCAGGGGTGTCGAGGAGTGGCCCCACGGAGGTAGGGTACTGGGCCCAAGCATCGTCGATACCATCCGGCGCGAGGTTATTAGGGACCTTGAAGAGGCCTCGTCTCCGGCACCGTGCGCGCACTGGGCGCACTACTAATTTCTTACGGCACCTGGCGGCCCGCTCTCTTTCACCGCAAACGCCCGTGTGCCCCCCCCCCCCAGAGTCGCCCTTTTTCACGGGGATCTCCCGATTTCAGAATGGGACCGACCTCGACGGAAGAGGGAATGGTACCTGTCGTTGTTACGACGTCGGGGCGTCGGACGAAGACCTGGATAAAATTGTACTAACGACTGGAGATCTTTTTCTCTGTTGTTCCGCGACCTGTGGTTGATGGGCAGCTTGTTCGACAATGGGAAATGGGTAAAAGTTCCGAATCGGTTGATTCGATGGGCTCTTGGAACGGCTGATTGCGTGGAAATTATTGGATTCAAGGAGCAGAAGGAATTGGAAGAACGTCGGAGATACATAGAGATACGCGTAGAGGAAACCGTGTAACAGTCAACAAGTACCGAACACGATAATAGAGGGTTAATGTGCAATAGATGATGACCCCACTCGAATGGGGTTGATTCGAGCGATCCCCTTTCATCCGAGCAATCACTGTCCAAAGAGAGGATGCAGCTGGACTACGTTCGTGGAACGGCGCGGATAGGTGAAATATAGCCAGAATTTGTCGAAAATCCACCGCGAAGCCGTTCAGGGCTGTCGTCGTCGTCGTGCACGACCGGCCGAAAGAAAGAGATTCGCTAGCCACTACGATTAGCGGGGATAATGTTGCGGTTCTCGCGACCGCAGCGGCACTTTTCCGGCACCGGAGAAGGGGGGAGGAGGCCCGGGCTTCTCTCGTCGCCGATGTTTGCATGATAATGGCGAAGGTGTGGAGAAATGAGAGGTACTTGGGGTGAAACCGTGGAACAACGAGCTGGCGGCCGCTGTGTAAGTTAAGGAAGGCACGACTTAGACGCTCGACGGAGAGAAACGGCCCCGGATGGTGTCGGACGAGACGGGGAAAGGGTGAAAGAACGAGAAGGTGGACCGAAGGGAAGGGGGAGGAGAAGGCAGAGATGAAGTGAGACGAGCGGAGAAGGCAGGAGGATCCGAGCGGAAGAAGGAGGGAAGAAAAGCGGTCCTTTTGATGGAGCCTTTGTCGGGTCTCGCGGCGCTCTGCGATTTGCAACTAAAATCACCCTCCTCTTCGCTTCGCAATCCTCACCCGTGATTTGCTGCGAATTTATTAATGCGACGATCGGCTCTCGGCTCGGGGTGTCGCGTTGCACGTGCACCAAGCGTGTAACTCGAGCGACAATCGTTTGTCCCTATTATACCTTTGCCCCCCCTTCCTTTACTCGGCCTAGTCCAGACAGAGGAATTTTATTGTCTTCTGCGGCGCCGGGTAAACAGCAATGATACTTCTAATTGGACTCGTTCGTCTAACGCTGAGAAAGATCTATAGAAGATCCGTTTATTTTGTTATTCGATCCGTTTCGATGAAACTCTTTCCGGATTACTTTCCACTTTTTATCAATGAAGACAATAGGGGAGGCGAGTTACCCGAATCGTCACTCTGCATCCCAAAGCAAAGCCACCCCAAAATTCCCAGAGTTCCAGTACTAACTCGCGAGCGCGATGTTTTCAAACTCTCACGATTTTTTCGATAACAGAACTTTATATCTTCGGTAAAATCGATATCATCTGTTCCCGGAATCCGTTACCAGTCGCAAAACCAGTGTACTCCCTAACGGTGCGCATTCCACCGCATAAAAGCAACGGTCGAACCGAAGATCCCTAAAAACTTCAGATTCCGAATGCAAGGAGATCGAGGTCGCAGGAGGGCCATGTGGAGGGACCTGAATTCCACTGGATGCTAAGCGTGTCCCGTTCGCTTCCTCGTAGTGTCATTTGTCGTCGTTAGGCTGTCACGGTGCGACCGTTGTCCGACCGAGTAAACCGCGCGCGCGCGCGCGACCGGGCATCGATGGCAAATTACCGCTTGGTCCAGGAGGCGGCGGCGCTCTGTAATAAGACGGGGACCTCTCGTCGTTCACGGCCAGGGAATCGTACGGATTTCGTACTTACGTTCAGACACCGTGGTTTAACCTGGCCCGGAGCTAAAAGTTTCCCTCGGACAATGTTGCCGGTGCGTCGCGCGGAGATTGCATGTCCCGGGTTGGGAGATGCGGCTCGCGCGTCCTCGCGGCCACTAAAGAAGAACGAATAGAGAGAAAGATAGTGTGTGTCCGTAGATCGTCGGAACAACATAGTCTGTGAGGAAGACGAGCGTGGAAATATGAATAATATAGAGGCGAAACAGGAACGAAGGAGCTGGCTGATGGGATAGAGCTAGGAGCGCGGGTAGAGACCACCCCGTGGCTTGTCGGCTCGTTTGATCTTCTCCCACCTCCGAGCATCCTCCTTCTCCACCCCTCATCACTCCCCGCACACCGAATCCATGTTCCTCACCTTCCTCTACCTCTCACCGCCTGGGTTCTCTGTTTTCCTCGTGCTACGGGTCTCTCGACTGCTTCGTCCCGGTACGATTTCGTTCGCTGTCTTTCTTCCTCTTTGCCTCATCTCGTTCACCGCCGCTGTGATTCTCCCCTCCCCAACCCCCTTTCCATTCCTCTTCGTCCTTCCACCCTTCTCATCGAGCTTTTGCATCGATCTCTGTTCCACGTGGTCCGGTCTCGTGGTCTCTCACCTGCGGAGAAGAGGCGTCCGACACGTCAGAATCACACCTTCTACGACTACCCGCTCACTAATAATACGAACCCCCGTGTGCCGGGTGATCCTCTCTCTTCTCGGGATCCGTTGGAATCCCGGCCGAGATACAGCCGATGCTCCGACTGCCGCTGCTGCTTTTGTCTCCTCCGCGAACGTCTGAGCGAGGGGGAAGACGTCGCCCGAGCAACGGATCGTCTGATCGTTGACACGCGATCGCTGTCGCGCGTTTGAGTAATCGATCGGGATTCCTTGAATCGGACGGATCAGCTCGCCTGAGACCGTTCATACTAGGTTGTTAGTATATTTCTTTTTAATGTTGTTTCGTTTCTCTCTCTCTCTCTCTCTCTCTCTCTTTCTCGCTCTGCTCTGTGACATCGTGTATGAGAATTGATAAATTTTATTGCCGCAGATTATTAGATTATGCATATATAAAACTTTTGAAACTTTAAAGACAGATGGGTTTTATTAATGTTGGTACAGTAAAATCGGTGAATTTCGAGAGTGAACAGGAGTCGCGGGGTGTATTCGTACCCGGTAGAGAGGTTCGTAAGCACGCCGAGCGAACGGAGTATCATTTTTCAGCGCTAATTGGATTGGCCGTTCAAATACGGCGAATCAAGATGTCGGTGCAAGATAGAGCATCACGGCGAAATCTCTCTCGAAGGGAAATGCCCGGGCACGAATATCGGATATCGTTCTGGTACTACGGGTTGGGGCGTTATTCGAAGGCGCTACTTAATTATCCTCCGGCCTCTAATCTGCCTGCGCCGACACACACGCCACGGCCTGTGCACCTACTAGATTCTCTCTCTCTCTCTGTCTCTCTCTCTCTCTCTCTCTCTCTCTCTTCTAACCCTCGCCTCGCCTCAGACGAAAGCTGCGCGCACCGAAACCTAAATCTCGCTTTAAGTGGAGAAGGAAGAAAAAGGCCGGCTTCGCGTTCTAGCTACATCGCGGATTATGACATTTCCGTTCATACTCATCGATCGATCGATCAAACAGGACACCCTCTGTTTAACGAACGATTCCTTGAACGTGAGATACATCTTTTGCATATATACATATGTAAATACAACCAGTTTTTCCAGCTTCTGGTGTTGGGTCTGATAGAAACATGCGCTGGGGTTAGGAACAGGCTTCCATGGTTTGGCTCAAGTACCGATAATGTCAGTTATAGAGGACTCGATACGCTGTAATGATCGTTTTACGAGTTTTGGAAAGTGTAAGATCCACTCGGAAGGTATATACTCCAGGTGTACTGTTCGTACAAACATGTTATTACACAGGAATTTTCGTAGGAACTAACTTGGCTCACACTTAATTCTATCTGAACTTCAGATTCTGAAGGAACACCCTCCCATATTAATTACTCGATAATGATTCTCAATTCCTGTAATATTAATTATTAACTTCGCTATCTTGTTAATCACGCATGGACGGTAGAACGATCTGGATAGAAATTGCTAGATCCTCAAGACGACCAGATGAAGTTTGGACATTCTACATTATATTTTCATGGGAAAAAATTAACATTGAACGTTTCATCATATTTGGAGAAAGTCTTAAAAAAAAAAGTAAAATTCTGAGAAAGATTTTTTAAGTTACTTGAAGTTACTGTTACATCGCGCTAATACTTCAACAATGTTTTACTTCCAAGTCATATTTTGGGTCCCTTTTACCCAGTTTCTTATTACTCCGATATCTCAAAGAGAGTTTATACGAACACGATGTATGCGCGATATAGCGACAGGAAATTAACTTAGACCAAAGCATATGGATATATCGGTATACTTACAACTTCAAAGTCACCCGGAGTTAACTAGTTTCGTAATAGAATACAGTAATAGAAAACCAGCTCGGCACAGGAATTGGAGCACAAACTAGCCACATACGTTGTAGAACCGCCCCGCTGATGTTACCCGGCCGCGAATCGGACAGCTGATGAGCCGTTGTCCCCGAGGGCGATCGGCCGAGACCAATCAGCGTCCGTCCACCCGTCCGTCCGAGGCCTAATGACACCTGCAGGCTAAAAAGCCATGATATTCAACGGTCCAACCGCTAACGAACACTTCGAGGACGCGTGATCCTGTCGAAGAAACCCTCCGACCAACCGATATACCGATCCTTACTTTCGATTCTCGCGAGTTTCCACGGCGTTCGAGGCATCTCGCCATAACGCCCGTAGATCTTTCAACGGAAAATCACGTAATTCCCCGGCAAATTGGCCGCGAGTCGACGGGGGCATCGTGCGATTTCCAATTCCCGGAATATCCTGAAAGCGTAAACAAGTCCCCGAGAGAAGCGTGCTACACGAATGGGATCTGAGAGTTCGTCGAATCACACGGCCAGGGATCATCTTGTACACGGCAGGCAGGTGCGATCCACGGAAGAACGGCTGGTAGCGTGAAATGGTAACGCTGCTATCGGTAGTAGGTACACCGGCCGTTAACAGAGGCCGAACACGATTTAATCGGTTCGCTGGGCATTCACCGGGTCACCCGTTTGACCAGACACGATCGTTCGTTCTATTAATCATCGTTTGACACTTAAATTAACGGCCCCTGGAAGGGAAATTAGTTTAGACATTCACCGGTCCATTAAGGAACCGCGATATCTGTCTGGCCTCCGGGTGAAACGGCGGTGTCGAAACCGAAACGATCAACGGTTTTGTTTTCTGTTACTGGGCATACACGCGGCGGGTGTTCCCAGTACCGTAAGTTGGGGTAACTTCGAACTGGAAAAATTGTTTGGATCGATTTTTACGTGAAAAGATGTGTCGCGTAAAAAAAACCTGCAAAATCGAAAATGATAAGTTTCGGATTTTGGGTCAAAGTTATCGCAACTTACGCAGTACCGTGCAATTTTACGCGTGCCCATTTAATATCGTTCGTATATCTATCCCGGAACCACTAACTAGATCTGTCCGATGCTTATCGGTCTTTTTAGCGTATCGTATTAGAGACCGCGCGGTATACATGTATATCGTCGAGGGAGAGAAAAAGAAGAAAATATCTATATACAAAATCGTCGAAAAGTATACGGTTCCAGCGTAATGACAGGGAAAGCCAGTAGCCTGGAATAATAAATGAAAACGCAACCAGCGGAAATCTGACGGCGATTTCATTGGCCTGACAGCCTGTAAACGTCGAAATCGGACCCGTCAATCAATCATCCTGATTACCCGTTCGATCATTCCCGGTAACTAGTCCGTCCATCGGACGAATCCGGAACGATCGTTAATTACGGGCGACATTGGATCGAAACGGTATGTCCCGTAAAGGTGGAGGGTGGAGGGGGTGGGGGCCCCGGACGCGATCGACGGGACTCGGAGAATATAGTCTGATTCAAAAGGCCGGGGCCCGCCTTGCGTGAATCCATTCACCGGGCCCGTTTCAGACTAAATTAATCCCTTCTTCTCGGGGCCGAGGTTCGCCTCGATCGTCTCGAAAAGGAGGACCATTAATTCACGAACGAACCACGATTCAAGTTCGTATTCCAAAACTGACAACGTCGGGGCGCGGTTATGCGGAGAGACAGGCGCGATACAACTTCACGGCTTCGAGCGGTTTCAGTCGACACCTCCATCGGGACGTTTGACGAACCGAATGAAATAATCATTAAAGGGGGTATTCCTACTTCAGATCTTTGAAAGTATTTTCTTTTGCGATAGTACACATTTAGACTCGGTGGTTTGAAAATGTGCTCTCAGAATCTTATAATACTGGACACAGGGGTCCTGAGATCAATTTCTCCATTAACCCACGGAAGGCTTTTAATGTTCTTGGGTACAGCAGCAGTGTTTGGGACCGTTTAGACCCTTAATACTTTCTACTTGTCCCTTTATTTTAAAAACTCGGGTCCATATGCGATCCAGGCATTGCCACGCAACAATTTCTTCCTGTACCAGTCTGTTCATTATACGAGAAGCGTCTACAAAGTCTGCAAAGGTTCCAAACAGACGGCCCAGAATTTTAATGACCAAAGATCCCTCCGCAGGTCAATCCGAGGAACGGGCCCGTCGAGCGCGGAATCGGTCCTCCAATCGTGCGCGTAGACCACCGTTCCGCGGCGGCCATGCGAGCGTACAGAATGTGATCAGGGATCACGATGACGTCAGGTTGACGGAACGGAACGGAACGGGTATACGTATACCGGATAGGTTAATGGTAAGGAGGCCCAGGACCGAAGCCAGGGGTCCGCCAGCGGCTCGGGCTCCTGATTACAGACCACCGGATCCCCTACACTCTCGATCTCACCTCGGTTATTGTACCGTGCGAGGCCGGGACATCACTATAGATCACCGGCCGGCCGGCAGTTTGTCCGATCAACGTTGCCAGAAGTGTTGCAACCTCGGTAACAGTGGAGGTGGTCCCGGGCATTCCAGTTTCCACTGAAATTTATCGGTGGCGTTTCGACGACGGCTCCCCACCACTTCCCAGGCTCGCTCGAGTTTGGCCGAGCAGCCTCGCGGCGGACACCTCGATCGATCGTCGATTTCGATCGAACTTTGCATGTAAGAGGCGCGCGTAACTCGCATTACAGTACATCGAACGCGTGTATGGGGTCTTCTGTGATAACCGGACAGCGGATATTTTTGCAAATATTGAAGTTTGTGGATTATGTTTTCGAAACTGGACAGTGCTACGTATACATCGCATCTAGGAAATCATATTTCCAGGAGTTTCGGCGTGACATTGCAGATTTAACGATTTTTTTTTTAATTCTTTATATCCATCAATATTGACTCCATTTTCTTCTGATGGCTGGTCAAGACCATCCAACCTTCGCAGAAGCTTTGTTCGAACATCGGGCAATCGCCTGCTGTACCTGGAATACTTCTCTTTAAATTTTTCGCATTAGCTCTATATTCATTAATACTTATATCCCATAGTGAAGTCTGCAAAAGATATAAACGCGGACTGAAAAGTCTAGAATCAGGATATACGTATAAAAAGTGTTTACTCGTTTCACTTTACTTTTACGATTTCTTACCGATGTTGATTGTAATTTACCACCACTCTAATTAAGTCCGCGGACGATGTAAACGCGGATTAAGAAACAGAAAAAAAAAATCTCGTGCATCGGGTATGCAGTTATTCAGGCCAAGAAGCATCGGGCACATCGGACAAGGCTCGTGTCCGTTTTTGCGACAGTCGATCGGGGCCGACGCTGATGGATGAGACGCCCGAATCCGCCCCGGAAACGGGGCAACCGATCCCGTACGTGTAGGTACGCGTGGACAGTCGGCCGGCTGTACGGCGAATCTGGGGAATAAAATGGTGACCTTCTTTTTGTTTTAATTAACAGCTGGTGGGATTATCGTTGATCGACGTTATTGCCGGGAGTTTATGAACTGTTCCCTCGCGAACAAACAATAATGGAGCTTCAACGCGAGCAATTGGACCGTTCGAAGTCGACGTTAGGAGGAAGCTGACGAGCCACGGTCACGCGACGTGTTCTGGTAGGGGAAAAGAAAAGAAAAATTACAAGGATTCCTATTGGGAAATTGCGGGTCATTCCCCGTCCACGAGATTGTATCGCGCACCTTTTCGATCCGATCAAAGAGAATCGAGAAACGGTCCGAGTAAATCGTACCTACCGAGATTGCAAATGTTAATGGTTGAGGCCTTTTTCTGGAAGTTATGGCGGATATTAATAAGGGCCGAGCCAAGTATTGTTTCTAGATTAATCTAATCCTGTTGGACAATCAGTTGGGAGTCTCAGTTCAATAATACTCTTTTACTATTTTTCACAAAAGTGAATTTCGTCTGCAACCCTTTTCCAAGAAGAATAAAAAGGAATGAAATCTTTTCGATAGTTACAAATATGTATCTGAAAATATTAAAATCATTTGACAAATATCCGGAATAATATCTCCCAAAACATCTAGAAGCCCCAACCAATAACGACTCATTACCAAAAAACCCACGTTCCTCTTGAATCCAAAATTCGAGATGGCCAACGAAGGATCACGGACCTGGCGATCGATAGTTCACGCGCAGTTCCCACGTTCCCGCGGTGGGGACTATTAACATCTAGTTAGTCCGAGCAACACCCACGGAACAGGCCGAAAACGAGCCACCGTGGACGCGTCCGGGTGCCGCGAGAGCTCTCTCGTTAGCAGGGGGGAATCACGGTCCGACGAAGAAGTCCACCTACCGGTGTAAATGAATCTCATTGGCTGGAGGAGGATCAAAGACCCCGCGGGAATAGGGGGGGGGGGAAGGAGGAACGGAGGCGAAAAAGGGCAGTCGGTCTACGGAGGAATCTAAAAAAGAAAAATGCGAAAACGAAACAGAACCTAGTGAAACACGACAAAGAACGCGATGGAAGTTGGAGGGTGAAAAGAGTTTCGGCGCGACGCGCGGTTCTGTATCCGTATTAACGAGGCCCGCTGATGGGTTTCAAAGCCTAGACCGAGATTCGCCAGTGTCTAATTACACCGTGTGGACCGTGAAAAAAAGAGAGAGAGAGAGAGAGAGAGAGAGGGGGAAAGACAGAGTGAAAGAGAGAGAAAGAGAGTGGGAGACTCGTTTTCTCGCGTGCTTCGAAACGGATCACGCGTCGAAATTATGGATCTGCTCGCGGGCCAGCAGCTGACTGACGCATGACTGGCGCGACGGGTTAAGCGAGTCAACGAGTAAATGAGTCCGAATTACGGGGGCGTGTCAATGCCAGGAAAATAATCCTGGCCGGGACGGGGGGATGGTTATTGAGGAATATGAATGCCAAGGTGCTCCGCGCAGCTGGATGTCGTTAACGATTATCGGGGAAGCTGGGTGGGAGGTGGATGATCGTACACGTCCATTAATGTCCATAATTAAATATCAGTTGGCCTTTGATCTTTCGAGAAATTTAGACAGTACATACCTCTCTTTTGGGGTGACACACTTAACACAATTTGGCTCATCAAGGTCACTCGAAGGACACCTTGGACACAGTTGGTTCCTCAGAGTCACTGAAGGGAGAACACAGGTTGGCTCCTCAAGATCACTGGAAGGACACTTTCACCGTAACGGAGTCTTCTTTCTCAAGAGGAAAGGCAGGTGAACGTGGCTTGGTCGAGACTGTTTAGCAGAATCTTCGAAGCAGCATTGTCAGGAGAATTCACTACTGCAGGGAGAAGGTGACGTGACGTAGAACTATACACATACACGAATACGACTTGTGCATACTCTGCTAATACTAATACGAATGGAAGCGTGATGTCGCGTCCTCGATATACATGCCCCCTACTATTCTCAATACGTCACTGTGTCCCTACGCGGCCGTGTTTTCTTTACTACTAGCAATGCACATACAAAGCTTTTGGAATTTCTTCACGTGACCACGGTTCCCCTACTCCAATTCCATTATACGTGCGTCTCGTATAAACAGAACTACGGCGTACACCGTGACTCGGAGTGGGGCAAGCGACCTTGAGCCGTACAATTTCTATTATCCCATTCTCTTATCTTCCACGCGTTTCCTGAGAACCCCTATTTCCGTTCCTCTCGAAGACTCCGCTTTTTTTTTTCCACGATCGTGCGGTCAACGGATCCAGCCGCGAATAAAGGGAACAGACAACGAAAAAGTATCCACGGCCTGACGGAATGGCACGCAACGGATTCGTAATTTGAACGGGTCGAAATAAGCGTGGATGGGGGAGGTTGTCGCACGACAGGATCGATTTTACCTTGACCGTGATCGTTTCTGTTTCTCCTTATCGTTCGTGACCGGTATAGGATGTATCGCGTGAATACGTTCGGACCCAATATCGATCGACATAAGCGGGGACCGCAATCGTTCCTTCGTTTTCATCTCTTCGGTGTCATTCTCGTTTCGCGAAGGATCCGTCTCAAGAGGACAATAAGCGAAATTACACTGGATGCACCGGGGCCTGGATATATCGGTCTGAGTTATTGGTGTATCGGCTATATCGAGAAAATTGGCGGCGGTCATCATCGCCATTATGAATTCTTTATTTGGATGTTGCGGCGGCTGAATTACAGGGCGGCGCGGGCTACCTTGCTTACTGCTTCATATATGGGACCCGTCGATCCCAGCGATGGCTACAAACCCTCCCACAGTACGAACCAGAGATCGATTCCGCTACGAAGGATCCGTCGAAACAGAGAGAAGATCCGATCGATCAACTCGAGGCCCGATCTTTGGCGGATCCGATCATTTATACTATCGTCACCTCACCGTGATTGCCAGAATTATTTATACATGGTGACACATCGATGACTCGTAAACCGCGTGTAATCTGACGCACACGTTGGGTTACATTTTTGTGAATGAATATCATCGACCAAGATCGTTCTTTGTACGTTCAATTATAGTATAGATCCTACTGTTTACTTCTTTCGACGATGGTAACGTGAACGAAATAAACATGAATTCAGTAAAATAGGTACGAAAGGCAGGGGGGATTTACATCAGAGATTTTTCGTTACCGATAAATTCATAGCTTAAGTATACAGTGACTCACACCCATTGGTTCACATATGCATCTAAAATAAAAATTATATAGGTGTCAAGACTTTCGTGCAATTTCTATTTATATATTCTTTTTATCGTCACTTTTATAATCCTCTTGTGATAAATTTTACTAATTTCGGCAACTTAGAAGCGACAGCGTTTTTCTGAACAAACCTGTGATTCGTTGTAAGTTATTCTCGGACATTTTTCTATCATAGTCACTTGTGAAGAGTTCGTTCCTCTCGACGATCTCGTTACATGATCTCCTCTTAATAAAAGTCGAACGGCTGGGAAGATGTGCCCACGACACCTAACACGTAACCTTATACATATTTTATTAATTCTCTTCTCCGCGGCGTACGTAAATCGTATCGCGTAGGCGCATCTTATCGAGACCGTCGTCGTGCAGAGTCGGTGAACACGAGACGAACCGTAAAACGTGTAATCAGTTTTACCATGCCCGCACGCCGCGTAATCACGCTTCTAATAGACATCCTAGATTCAAACGGCGATTAATCGATCAACAGAGCAGGGGAGTAACGACGCGTGTTTTATATCGAGATAATGGACGACAGGCTAATGACGGGCTCATTAACGAGACTCTCGATATAAAATCGTTCCGTTTAGCATCAGATATTCCGCGGGGCAGGAAGTAGGTCGGTAATACGCTCGAGGTATCTTCTTCGTACATCTCTCATTGCGGGGAGTGTGAGAGAGAGACTGGACAACAGCCGATGTCTGGTTAGCTTTTCTATTTACGAGCTTTTATCCGGCTGAAAGCGAGTCGTTAACCCTTGAACCACGACCGATCGAATAATCGCGTTTATCTCGCGATAATAGAATATCTTTTAACTTTTGATTCGTTAACACGATCCTCTAGATTTTACATTCTAGATTCTAGAGTCTAGAAAGATTTTACAATTTTGTTCTTGGTGTCTATATCGTGCGAATTCGATTACAATTGTTTCTCATCATTTTTATTAGTATCTTCGTAGAATAAGGGCTGAAAATATCGAAAATATCGTATATTTATTTATGATTTTATAGCTGATTTTCTGGTATTTCATTTTCGTTAGAGGGAATCATTGAGATGTTGCGCTATTGGTTGTTATTATTTTTCATACGTATATACATACCCAAGTACTAGATGACTAGTTATGACGAGTGCCAGAGTTCGCAACGAACAGATTCACCCGGGAAATGACTTCATCTTAATAAATTACGGCTTCGAGTAAACCTTGCAAACGGCTTCAAAAAGGTTCTGAGAAGGGCCGCGTGTATCACGCTATTTTTAGAGAATAATTCCTCTTCGTCTCACGCTCGCCTTTGAAGGCTCGGAGATCGTCCTACAAACCACCGTCCACCGACTTCTGTTTCGTCTGGTTTTCGTGCAGTGAACGATGCTGTCGGAATTTTGCAATTCGTAAAAAATTAATTTACCGGTAAAACGTTCGTTTCATTAATTATTTTATTAATCACATGACCGAAGTGTAGAAACGATCTATCTACTGTGGTTTGTCCCGTTGGATCGTTAAAAAACGATGCATCTTCAGACGATCTACAGACAACTTAATCGCATATGATTAGTTGGTCACGAGTCTTCTTCATCTTTCCTTTTATCATCTATAGACTGCGGACGTTTATACATGTATAAACATTCCTTAACTTGGAAACTGCAATGAAACGAAGATTTCAATAAAGTTCAATAGTTCTTATGTGTTATTACTAATTTAGCGAAGCCTCTAGAACAAAAATCAAGATTCTGTTCCATTTCAATTCTTAAATATTCGTATGTAAAACTTCCAATTTGCATAAACTTGCGCAGTTTTATTCCGATCTCAATTATTTTCTCAATTTTAATATCACATGAGCATACATTCAATGTTAAAAATGTTATTCCCCAATCAATCCCTAACGTCACACGAAAGAAGAATATTAGAAGCTCCTCTCGGAAATCTTTCTTTCTGAGATTCCTTTCGCATATAAACCTCAATGGAGTAAAAGAATGTCTCACTAAAAAATCCTACCAGATTTATCCTAAACCCCGTACGAACCCGCGATAGGGAAAATCGCTGCCTCCACTTTTACCCTCTTCAAACCGAACCAGTTAATACGATCTAACGAACCGAAACAATAAAGATCTCTCGCCTGGCATCGCGTAACTCACGATTAAAAATATTGTCGATGCTCCTCCGTCTGATTCTAATTGCTTATTCCGCGTCGAACGACTTACCTGTCCCTTAAATCTTCCTCTGTGCCCCGGTATTAGCCCGTCGGGAGAGAGTGGGGGGTATGGGACAGGACGGGGACAGTGAAAATTGCAATTATTCCCCGGCGCGTTTATTTTAAATGTCTCCATTTATTTAGACTCACTACACACAGTACTAAGTCCCGTTCACGCACACACACATATACACACGCACGTCGCACGCACACACACACACACACACACGCACACGTCTTACCTTTCACGCGTCTATCACCTCGTAAACCACTAAAGCGGCGTACGCGATACGGATTTACATCTTATACGCGCGGGTCGTAAAGCTCACTAATTAAACTGATGATCAGGTATATTGCAGTGTCCCATCTATCGTTTATAATTCTTCGCGATTTTATTCTAATCGTGTCTGACGACTCCAACTCTCGTTTATACGTGAATATCATCGAGGAAGGGGAAGGGCGAGTGGATAGTTAAGGGGGGGGGGGGAGGGGGCAGGGGGTGACGTATATACAGCTTATGTACAGGGCCGAGGCTCGCGTCGAGAGGCCTCTTTTATAATTTATAATGCGCTATAATATTTACTTAATAACTTATTACCGATGCTTTCTCTCCGGATCATTTGGCTTTCTTCACCATCCTCATCTCCTCTCTCTTTCTCTCTCTCTCACGCTCTCTCGTTCTTCGCAATAAATACAGTATGATACAGGTTTGCCCGCCGGTGCTCGCGGTTCTCGTGGATTTTGCTGAAAAAACACAATATTCAGAGCGCCTCCCTGTTTTCTTTTTTTTTTTTTTTTAAATGTTCATACACGGAAAAACATACTGTTACTATATGTGAAACTTCATTAGAGATACATCAATGTCGAAGAGTTTACACCTGTGTGTATAAATATTTCATACCCAGTTTAGAAATTTAGAGGTTGGCGACAAAATTTTACTGTTTTCTATTTTCTTGTTTTTCGTTCAGGTGGGCAGGATTTTTATTTCATAAAATAATAAACGGATTCTACGTGAAACGTTCGCGTGCGCCACACGCGAATCGGATGGTCTCTTTGCGACCGACAGCCGGGTATTTATAAATTATGTTAGCTTCACAAGCAATGAACCGGTTATTTTATACTTTTCCACGATACACAGTTTTCTTTTCGTTGTTTCTTTTCATTCGTCCCAAGTGAAACGAACCATTCGTACGGACTAATAATTCATACGCTCTTTCTTGTACTTTGAAACGGAACGAAGTTTCGCTCCTGCATAAGTTATATCACGTGGTAACCCGCCTGGCTCTATCGCGGCCCAGTGGTGGTCGTTAGAGCTACCTGTCTCGCCCCACTTGACGACGTTACAGTTATATTTCGTCCAACCCGCGCACGAGAGCTCTATCGTTGACCACTGTGTGTGTCTGTGTGTGTGTGTATGGACGTCGTCGCATGTTTCACCAGGCCTGCTATCATTGCAATTTTATTACAAATGTATTATAACATTAATCAACGAAGTCCCTCGCTGACAGAGACTCCTGATTTCTGGTGACGATAATCATAAAATTACCGTAAGTCCTCGCAAACGAACAATTTCTGCTACTCAAAGGAGATATTTATAAACACAGGTGTACGTTTCCAAACTGATACCTTGTACGGGTACTCTTAAATATAATTCCAACGATGCGATGTTCTCCACGTGTTCCACGCCGCGCAAACGTGAATTCTATCTACTTCGTTAATGCCTCTCGTAAATACGTAAAACGTTCCTCTCACACGTCGTTCGACACCCCGCCACAATCCGGGGTGGTGAACGATTCTTCGAGAATGCTCCGCAGTAGCGTCACCTCCGTCGAGACGCGTCGAAATTAAAACGATCGTACAATATTGAAAATATCAATCTGTCGCGAAACACGGATTCATCGAGAGTCAGCCGGGGGAACTCTAAATATTTGGCAGTCTTTCATTTACAAAACCTTTACAATACCCGTGAACAGCCACCGTTGAATTCCTCGTCAGACTCGTGTATGCAGACTCTCAGTCTTTGTACCTCCTCTGGAGAAACGCGAAAATTCCCAGCCAAATTCGAACCTGTCCCGGTTTCTTCGAAATGCATCCTCGAAAAGGATGCTATCTTTGTAACTATTCCTTTGTCAGGGCGCGAGTCATCCAGAAGATACGTTTCTGCAACGAATGATCTCGACCACCACGATTTCAACCCCCCGCGTGTTCTTCCACGTTCTCGATTTATAAAGTGTACTACGGAACAAGGAAACTACGTATGCTTATCGTCCAGCTGATCGACGTTAAAAAGGATCTGCCACTTGGTCATGGTTGACGTCGCTACCCGAAGTAGAATCGTGTCAACGAAACACATCGAATCGACAGGTTCGATCAATTATTCGAGATCTCCAGCTCCCGTCAAGAGTCTCGAACTCGAGAGAAAATCAATTTCTTCGTCGACGAAGACCGCCAACATGGCGCGGTTCCTACGATTTCTCGTCCATCGAGTTCGGTAGCGGTCGCTTCTTCAGGATCCCAAGGTCCTGTACGTTCTCCAGGAAGGTTTTATGGTGTTGCGCGACCAACAACGGGTTCACCGTTTGCACGTCCTTCTTCAGCTCCTCCATGTCCCTCTTCAGCTTCGCCCGACGGTTCTGGAACCACGTGATCACCTGGGCATTGCTCAGGCCCAGCTGAGCGGCGATCTCGTCCCTGTCCGCCGGGCTCAAGTACTTCTGATATAGGAACCGTTTCTCCAGCTCGAAGATCTGCTGGTTTGTGAATGCTGTTCGGCTCTTGCGCTTCTTTTTCGGTTGTTGACGGTTGTTGAACAGGTTTAGGTGATTGGCTTGCTCTGGAACAGTAACGGGAAAAACCGGGGGATTAGTGCGTGCGTGAAACGATGATCGCGAAGGAATGTATAAACGCTAGAGGGTGGGCGTTTGAGCGATGCTGAAGGTTGATGTTCGATGATTGGATGATCTTTGGAAATCGATAAATGATCTTCGACAGATCTGGAGATCTTTCGGATGTTTTCAAATTTTCGATACTCTTGATGATAGTTCTCGGTTACATTTTAATTTAGGAACCCTCTTTCTTACTCTTGAATAATCATTCAAAAAGACATACTTTTTTAGATGACTTAATACGAACAACTCCTAACTTAATTACGGTTTGTTCTTAATAAAAATTTGCGCTACAAGAACACTGTTTTAGCACCGCTTGTACGTCTAAAACTCGGATTAAAACCTTTTGTACAAAACTTACTTCTCCTGAAGGTTCAAAGTTAGTTCCTCCTAGCTTACAGATATAACGAGAAATTTATAAAAGTTTACCGAATAATGAAAATACCTTGGCAGACCCTGAAGAACTCCGGAACAACAAAATAGAATGGCTTCGAATAAAATAATGGCGACGGTAATGTAATTTCTGACTTATACAGCAGCGTAACTGTTCCGTTCAGATTTTTCGAATTCTTTTCTACAAGCTCAGGACTCTCGAAGATCTCAGGAACTTCCATAAATACAGCTTGGTGCTGGAGGTTCCCTACTAATATCGAAATTTCTTAATCTCCGAACGAGAGGATAGAAGAGAAATGCAAAACGAATCGGACATCCTCGGGCGTCTTTGAATACCGAGGCTCTAGACGGTCTCCTCTACACACCGGGCCAGCTTCGAGCCACAAATCAGATGCATTTTCGAGCCACGGAAGGGGATCTCTCTCCATAAAAATCGTATTACCTATTCGTTACGGTGTTCAGTCTATGGAATTCCAGGACAGCTTCTTGCCGTAGGGATGCCAATACTCCAGTTGTTTTGTATGTTTCGCGGGCAATTAGGGTTTCGTGTTGCCCGGATAATTAAGAATGAACAATCCAGACGTTCAACGACCTCAACTACGACGAGTTTTCTACCATCTAATTAATGTCGCGTGCACATAGATATTATTCTAACAAGAACCAAATGAAATCGTTTTGAGGAAATAATGAAAGGGATAGATTATATTCCCTAGAAAAAAAAGTGGATCGTTTTTATTTTAATCACAATACGTAAAGATTGAAAACTGTAGGGTAGTTTTATAGTTACGCCAGGCAGTGTATTATGATAATTGAATTCAGAGTATATCCAGGACTGTTAGTTCTAGCGTTAAGTAAAGCGATTCAAATAGTCCATTGTCATATCCATTTAACAAAATCCAATTGGACGGCATCGTGTTGAGGAGAAATAGCGTCCCGGAAAAACGGAGGCGGAATTCGCGCGATGGCGTTGGGCCATTAGGAAATAATCGAAACGAATGACGAAAAAGAGAGGCGGTCGATGAGTCGTGGACAAGGTAGCCGGTGAGAGTCCCTCTCCAAGGATCAAAGAACGCCGCCATCGGTCACACCTGCGCAACCCGGGAGTGTACAGTCCCACCTGAAAGCAACCTCGACGACGCGACGGAGCAGCGATCGGCCTTGCTCCTCTCCGGTGTCTACAGGCTGCTGCGCGGCACACACCTTTTTTCTCGCGTTTCGATCAGTCCGAACGTTCTACCGCCGGGTCGAGGAACGTGTTCCCGTCGCTAATTTAGAAATAAAGTATTTATACACGAACGAATCGAGTTTCCGCGGCCTCGATCTCATCTCTGTTCACGGAACCTTTAAACCAGCCCAACGTGTTCGCTCAACGGCAACCCCCCCCCGCCCCCCCCCCCTCTATCTATTTAATTTTCTACAATAAAATTTCGCGGATAATGAATTGGTAATAATTTAAAGGTGAAACGAAGGGGTCCACAGGCCCCGAGTCCCCGGGGGCCACTTAATTCCATGTAAATTAGCCTGCCGAATGGAAAGCAACCACGATAAATCGTCCGGCTATTTCCGCGGTCGAAAAAGACAAGCTGCTCCAATCCCTCTCTCCTTCCCCCCGATCGAGATAGAAGAGGATCGTGGGGAAGTGGTTTAATTAAATCTGCCAGGAGAATAATCCTGTGGAACCCGGAACGATTCGATTCAGAGACACCTAGAAACGATCATGGCACCTGGTGTACACAATTCTGCTCCAATAACGAACAGCGACTACGTCCACGGAAATGGGAAACCCTTTAATTGCAAATTACTACGACGATGAGCTCCCCAGCCGCTGATCCAGTCTAATGGATCTCCTAACGTTCGCGGATTCGCCGGTATTCAACCGAAACTTTCGCCGGCAGTATCGACACCTATCAAATCGGATAATGTCTATTACAGTCTATTACGACGTTGATGATTGCTTTTGTAACGGTTCTCGATGGCGGAGAGAACCTCGAAGAGCCAAGCAAGAGATTTCACGGCTGAAGCTTGCACCTCTCGTTCAGTTTTTCACGGTTTTCGCGGGACCAACATGTTCGTGGCTTTCTAAACCGAAAACGACTTAATTACCAACCGAAACGAGACGGAATTTAATGTCATATATATTTTGCTCGTTTAAGGAATTGTCCAATTGTACGCGATTTACACGCCAGCCTGGCGCCACATAAAAACTTTGTAGGAACCATCGGTTTAGAACGGTTTGTGCATTAACCATGTCTCTCTTTACCTCTTTATTTCCATAGTCGAAACAAACGTCAACGAATCCGTCGTAAAATCGTATCCACTATCTATTCTCTAGACGCGCGTTAATCCAACTAAGCGATTATCTAGCAGTGATGCTTCTGTAATACTATTACATTTTATGAAACATTCGAATACACCATGCAGTAAGTGTGAATGTGTCTACTGAATTAAGATATATAGCAACACTATACATTCAAGGGTTAACACATCGTGGATCAAAATAACCTTATCACCAACCTCGCGATTATATATAAATTATTATCCAAGCAGATCGCTACCTTAAAACGCATAACAAACGTGAATTTCCACTTCGGGTCTGTAACGTTTCCAGAAGCAAAGATGTCAATTCCCATTTCCGGTAACACGTTAACACTCTATCGTTTCACGGTAACAAGCGAAAAACCTTAGCATAACAAGGGGGGCAAGGGGTTGCCTCGACCGATCGAAACGGTTTTTATTCCTCCTTAAATCGTCATTTCCTTCCAGTGACAGGCCGTTCGTTCCACGGTTTGCGCATTCTTTCGGTGAATCTAATTCGGTGTACGAGAAAAGTGGGTAACAATTTTGTCGTCGGCCGTCCATTTTGCCGGCCAGAAATACGGTGGCGAGCGTGGTCGAGGAAGGAGAGAAAGAGTAAAATGCGGAGGCTCGCCGAGATATTAGTTTCTGCGGTCGACTCTCCGCGGAGATTTAATTCGTTTGATGTTCACGAATTCGCCGCTTCGGCTGTCCTTTCGCAACCCTTTCCGCTCCCCTCCGCCCCACTCCCCTTTCTTCTCCCTTCGCCAGCAGCCTGGTACAGTCGTCGATCTCCGAGTCGCGGATTTTCTCACCTTTCTTTGTGATTATACAGGCCCTCTCTCGCATTTAGCCCACGATCCACTCTTCTCGCCTCTCCTTCATCTCCTCTTTCCACGTCGCGGTGCGCACGGTTCCCCCGCTCCAAGTTTTCAGCCGGCGGAGCGAATGCAAAAGCTGCTTAATGACTCGACGAGTCGCTCTGGGGGATTCTGTACACGGTGCGCCGTTTAGGAGAGCTTCACTTTCTGGGTGTTCGGTGGTTACCGACCCGTCGAATTCCACGGAAATATTCGTTCATCGAATCGCCGAGTCGTACGGCGAAAGAATAGCTAGTTTGATGTTATAGCTGAGATACCGGTGGTTCGCGTGTTCCCAGGCAACGATGACGCGCCGACTTTCAGTCCGATGACAGAAGCAATTCTAGGCAAAAGTGGCCGATGAACTTTTCATTGTAGCTAGCTATTTCGACTTCTGGAATTCGTTTGCACGTGCAATTTATCGAGTTTACAGAAACAAGACGAAAAATGAACCTACAATATGAGTAACATGACACAACATCGTGATCTATGTAGATCATAGGTTCCTAATGTGGGCGTTGAAGTCTCAGGAGGCCGAATTAGATATATATTACTTTCTGTATTTTCACTCCAACCTTTTAATATTCGAAGATTACACGCACATTTGGAAATTTTGTCGGACAGAAAGAACTTTGAAAAGGGACCGGTTAGTCAAGAAAGATTGGGAAACTATGATCCAGGTGAACAATTACCAGACTTCACATTCTTTATGCCAATAGGGGTCTCGCGAAGGTGAAAAAAAGGCGTAAAGAAGCGAAAGGTGAAATTCCAAGTGAACCACTCGCGCCTAGAGACCTCCTCTCCTCCAGCCAGTATAAATAGCGAACAGGCACGCCAATTGACGTGCGAAAACCGCGGCACCACCGAGTGCCAACGCAGCCGTCGGTGGTGACTTCCGCTTAATGGACGCCAGTACCTCTGCGGATTAACGCGTTAAAAAGTGATTTACGGTCGATGGCTTGGTAAACGGGGGACTCGAGGGGAGGAGAAGGGGCGAATGACGACGCTGCTTTTAATACATATTCGCCGGTCGTAATCAGGCGGGAGGTTGCCGTTGCTCGCGCGTTGAGCTTAACGAAGTTAATGAACCACGACCGTTTCGCAACTTTGAATCAGCTGCCATTGCACAACCAGCGAGGTACTTGGGCCAGATCATTTTTATGGGAAAGTTATCGATCCTCGTGAAACGAGAGACTCGATCGGCGAAGGAGAGTACATTTCGAGCGGATCAACGAGACGGACGACGAGGATAATCGTAACGAACAGACAGGGGGCCTTATAACGAACCACCGCGAGATGTTTCGGCAGAGTCACCGTGCGTTAATCGAATACGGCCCTCGTGGGCCGTCTTCGGGTCCAGGTTGACCGATGTCAAAAGGCACGGTTCGGTTCTCTTGGCTGCGGCAGGTGGTCGGGCATGGTTGCCCCTTTGGCTATTCGAGGGCTGGGTTTGTAACGACTAGCTTCTACGTCGATGCCTCCTTTATCGGAGGATTTATTGGATAGTAGAATTATTTTGATGTATGGGCTTCTCTTTATTCTGGCACCGACTGCTACGTTGCCCATTAACATAATGTGTTATATGGACTACGGTTTGGCTAGAGTTCATGAAATTGGGTAAAAGTAACCCCTTCGTAGACATACCTATGTAGGTCGTCTATAGATTAAGAAGATTTGATCTTGTAGAGATTTATAGAGAAAGAAAACTCATAAGTTTGAACATTTCGAAGTGATTCTCAATTTTTCTTCATAGTTTCCATAGTTTGTAATCTTGGCCGATAATGAATAGAGGTTCGAGAAGGTGACAGAATTTAATTTTATGTAAAAGGTTACGCGCTGGGACGACAGAGCGCGGTCGTAGGGACAGTCGACGAGTCGACGGCGGCCATTTTGGTTCCGCTCCGACAGAAATCACTCGAGTAGAATAGCGTCGGAGTTAAGAGCCGCGACGATCTTGAAACGAGGAGCAACAGGTATAATGGATTATTTGGTAACAGTTTCTTGTTAACTGGCTCTGATACGGTCAGACAGCGGGTATCCGTTCAAATGATATCTTGTTGCGACCGCAAGCTTCGACGGTTCGTTAACGCTACGGAGGAAAAATCGATTTTAATGTTTATCGAGTGCGATCGGTGTTGCAATCGTTTTCTTCGAGCGTAATAGGACAGAACTGGAAAATAAGGACGTAGTAAACGGTAGTTTCACCTGTCGTTGAACACCTGGTCGATCTCACAAAATTGTATTTCAAAAATTCCAAAACACTCGGTAGAAGGTATAACTGCATTTATCTCGAGCTGACTTATTTCGCAAGAGTGAAGAAGCAGAAAAACTTTCTGGACATTCTTACAATCGGGTTCCCCTTTCTTCTTTAACAAACTCCATAATCGTCTTACGTCACTTAGTTGCTACTAACACGGAAGAGACTTTCAGCCTAACGACGTTTTACAATTGATTTAATCGGGCTTACTTACGGGCCCCCGGTAGAAGAAGCAAGCAGCAGACCCCTTCTTTTTACACATTCCGGTTTCAACAAATTACCGTGACTTCGCGTTAACGGCGGCACGATAAACGTAGAACTATATCAATTTCACAAAACAACCGTACACCAGCCAGCTAGCTAGCTTGTATATGTACTCTCACTGGCAACGATCGAGATGCCAACGGGGCCCGGCTCGGCGTTACATGTAAATCGATCTCGAAATGCCTGTAATTTGTTTCTTCACCCGGTCCCCCGTCGGTCCTCCCTTTTTTTTCGTTCGTTCTTTTTTTTGTCCATAATCGGGGAAACAAAAAAGGAACGATTCTACAAAGCACCATGACTCGTTCGCGGCGTAATCGTTCGAGGAAGTAACGTGCGGCTGCATCGGTCGTTAGACGCGATCGTAAGGAAAGCAGAAGCGTGTATAATGTGAAATTATCGGGTGGCGGGAAACAGGAGTATGTACAAGAGTTTCAGAGAACGTCCTGTCCTATAAGAGGATCGACGTGATTTTTGGAGCGAGACGAAAAAACCTAGCCGACCGGTTAGGCGGCGCGGAATCGAGCCGAACGAAGAAAAAAAAAAAAGAAAGGAAGAGAAACGACGAGAGAAGGAAAGACTTTTCTGTGCCGTGGATCCAATGCAAAAGCACGAGGGAGTCTGGTCGATTGAGTCGAGTGGCCTCCGCCGTTCTCATAAATTTATTGTATCGTGATAAGTGGAAAATTCGATGGTATCTTAATCGTTCATTCGCAGGATTTATTCCGTTTGATTCTCGCGTTATCGCAGCCCCGTGCCGCGGATAAAAGACACCGCGTTATGATACACGCGAAATAAAACCTTTAATACCATTAACCCGCCGTTTCCGTTTACAATTAGACTCTGATTGGATAGTCGAGAACGTACTCTCTGTGCCGTTGATAATCGGTTTGCACTCGAGAATCTATAGGGATGACTGACGTTAGAAGTGAGGCACGAAGAAGCTTACATATTGGTTGTCGATGATTCGGTAGCTGAAGCTCCGTAAAGTTTTTCATTTTAATCAATATTGATGGCAGTGGTCACAGCTGACCCCCACAGCACCAATGGCAAGTCGGGTGCCTGCCATCGGTCACGCCCACTGCATTCAACGTGGTTGGTTCAGGTTATGAACAAACTAAAAAAAAAACTGTTTACCGTCCGTAGGTGTATTAACACTGAACTTCAAGTACAAGTTGCTACGTGAAAAGTGTCAATAAGAAATTCCGAAGATCGATTGTCCGGTGTTGTAGATATCTAACTATCCAGGTGCTAGTGCAAAGATTAGCTATCCGAGCATCCAATATCAACGAAATATCGATTTTCTGTACATACTGGTCCAATGCTAATCAAACAGGGGGCAGGTAAGGGACAGCAAAAAATCTGATTGGACATGGGCCAATGGAGCCTTAATTTCTATTTTAATAAATAAAAAAAAAACACCTTGTCAGACTATCAGGAATCGATCGATCCGGGTGACAGCCAACTACGAATCAAGGAACCATCCAGGAAGACTAAGAATCGCTGGATCATTCGACATCCGCTATGAAAATACACATCGTCGCAAGATCCACCGCGCCCGGCACGCGTCGCCGGTTGTTCACCGAATATTTTGCTAATAGGTCGTTCGTTCGCGACGAGCCGTCCCACCCGACGAATATACGAAGGGACACACACGCAAAAAGAGGCGGGACAGCGACACCGCGGAGCAATTTGGAAGTGTCTTCCGTCGGTCGACGGTCATTTGTCTCCCGTGGGCAACCATCCGCGTCGTTTTCCTCTCTTTCTCGTAACCATTCCAACGGCCCCGTTTCCATCCCCGTTTCTCCGTCTGTCGGCCTACCCTTTTTCTCTCTCTTTTCAACCCGAGAACGCAACCTCCCTCCTTCTGGCGAAACCCGAGGGGGCTTTGCCCACATGTCAACGATATATTTTCTGCCGGCCCACAAATCGTTTAGCGGGTAATTTTGAAATTGGAACACTTATTTAGTCGTTTAGGCCCAAGGGCACACCACCGTTACGTCCCGGCCGGGGCAAGATTTATCGTTCGATTTTTCGCCCGCATCAGACGAACCGCGCGCGATTTTCGTCTGGTCCCCCGAACCGCGTTCTCCTTTTTCCCCCGTCCTTATCCAGTCTGCGTTGCGTATCTTCCAGAGATCGTAAGTTGCCGACGAATCAAGCTGGACCACCTCCGAAGACAGGAACTTTACATTATTGGCTAAGTCAATCGCAGCCTCCACGACAAACACATCGAGATAGAGTGAGATAGAACGACTACACCGTCGTAACCTACGCGATCATGAAGAGGTGGCCTATGGTCCGAGGATCTAGGGGAAATTGGTAAGATCCAACGGCGGTCACCGTGTGTTCTCTCCACAATACGAATTGATATGTCAACAGAAGTTATTCGTGGCTTAGCGACTCGGGGTCGATGTATCGATCCCGATGTTACCTACATCCTACATCCGATCATCAATATTCATCGGCCCTTGGTGGATAATGATGGTAAAGAGTGTACCTGATTAACGAGGAATATTAGGTACAGTGTATTATATAGTTATATGTCATCTATTTCATATTAAACCTCATGAAGATTTTCTCCCTGTTTTCATAAATTCACTTACTCGACGAGTACACCGTGCATTTACGAAAATATAAAGTGGCTTTTGTAACTACTTGTAAGATTTTATACCAAGAAGCATGTGATTAAAAAAACGTAGAAACTTGGTATTTTCGAAATTTTCTATCGAAAATTGGAAGAGAAGATCATATAGATCGAGACACCCCATTAACAGCCGACCAGAAATGGTAACAAAAGAGGGTCCTTTCAGTGACCAATCGAACAATCAGTCACAAAACTGGAACGGAATTTCATCGGTTGGGAGGGCTGACTCCGATTGAAGTCTCCTATGATTTTTTTGTCACTCTGTCCATTTATTTCCGTGGCATGCGCGACGTGTAACGCGCGATCGATAGCCATAGAGCTTCACGGTGTGGCGTTCTAGCCTCGATCCTACGACGGAACTGCCTGGTAGAGAGTGCGTGTGTGTGTGTGTTCACATCGCGTATGCATGATACTGGCTCACATAATTATCCGGGATAGCACAGAGTTTCCCACTTAGGCCACGGGTAATGTTCCCATCAGCCCTTCATTTTCCATCAACAACGGCGGATCGTTAACGTATGAACAACGTCGGGAGTGCCCGACAATTTCTGTTTTCTGTTGTTCCATTATTCACGCGGCGCTCGCATTTTTCCAGCCTTTCAAGTGTCGCTGGCTTGCGCGCATGTCTGTTCCCGCTATTTTTCAGTTTTTCTACATCGTACAGAAGAATAGGTTGGGGTAGAATAGGTCTGGTATATCTTGTGGAAGTGTCACGATTCTCTGAACGGCGATGTCGCAATAGTAGATCTACGCAACCTGGATGACCATTACGGATCATTCACGGGGAATTCAACATTTGCTGAAACGAGTTGGCAAATGTTTGTGAAATATGGAGGAAATGCAATTTTCTAATGACGGATGGTACAAGAATAAGAACGGCGATACATGGACCCAGATATACCTGCATTTGTTGCGTACAAGTTCCTTTCTTGAAGAGATTAGGACTTATTTTCTCCCATTTGACAGAGTCGACTTTATTGTCAGACATTTATTCTATTTAGATGTATTCTATATAAATGTCTAGTAATAATAGTCAGAAAATTTATTCTAAATCAGAGGTTCCGAGGATAAAACGTAGGTTGAAAATCTTTATAAAATTGAAAAAAGCCAGGGTTTCGAGTAGACCGGAACACCGTCGTCTGCAAGATTGCCCGAACCGTTATAGCAGGACTCAGAGCCTTTCCATGTAAAGTAATTTTTGCCACGACCACATTGAAGTTTCTCACCACTAACCGTGCTGTCATCTTATGGCACGCTAAGTCGATAACGATAAGAAGGTTATGACACAAAAACGCATTAAAACGGTTAGGTACATCTTATACCCCGATTCTGCGGTTGTGCAAAGACTATCGAGCGGGAAAGTAGGCGTACTCTAGACCAAAACGATTGCACTCGACGTTCGTTTCTGGTCGAGGGTGTTAATTAAATTTTCCGAGGAACAGGGTCGAATTGATTCCGATCGAGACAATGGCAGAGGGAAGGAAAAAGAGAAAGGGAAGGGCGGAGCAGGAAATAAGTATCGCCGCCATTTTGGACGAGATTTGTCTTCATTAGGACTTCCTGCGGCGCCGTTAACGTCCCACCTGGCGTTACAAGGTGTTGAACCACTCGAAGCAGTGATATTAGCGACTGATGAAACGATATTGCTCCTGATGGGTGGTCCCCCCTTCTCTCAGGGCCGTTGATGAAGACGCGAACAGTTGGCCTCTCCCTTCGTCCTCTTCGCTCAGGCTCACCGGTCGAACCGACTCGCCCCGATCGTGACTTCACCTACCGCGCGAATTAACTTACTTATTTTCCTCGCGCGTGTCTGCCCTTGTCGTTAGAAACACGTCGACACCTCGACAGGTTCCGGAAAAATTTTGTAACTGATCAAGTACACTGAATTCGTCTCAAATTCGGTTCAACTCGATGAGTTTCCTTTCTAAAAGTATTTTTGAACCTACTTATTCGAGGAACGCCTGTCTTTCTATCAGATCAAACGTTCACAGCTGTTAAAAGAAATTATCATCAGCTGAAGGGTGCAATGAAAGTCTCGAGAACTCGGGACAATATAAACGCAGACATCACTGTCAGAGGGTTAATTAACTTCTAAAAGAGTAATGTGATAGAATCTATCAAAGGACAAATGCGATATACAGCAGCAAACGTGTTGAGAAAATGATCGATCTATAATACTCAAGATTTCATGGAAAGCTTTAAAGGCAATTGTACCGCGATAAACGGGGCAAGGCAATTGCTCTGCCACGTACGATGTAACGAGGAATATATAACAGTCACCACGAAACGTCTCGTTCACGTCTCTTGAAATAACAGGGACTTCAAGAGCCGTTTGACCGCGGCTCTGTGATCCTATTAAGTCGGACTTCTTTCTCGGATTTCCATCTTCCTCTATCCTCGACGAGGGTCGCGCGAACGCCTACTCCCGCACCGTCTCTCGCTTCTATTTCCAGCTACCGTCGCCTTTTACACGCTTTTAGTAGCTTTGAAACCGTCGAAAGACAGTTGCCCGATTCACGTGCCGCTGATTAGCGTAATTATCAGAGAAATTCCTTGCTCCCGCCTTTTACACGGCTGAGTTTTTCCGCACGGAAATTAGCGAAGATGGCGCTTTCATCGACCATTACGCAGCATCTTTTACTAGAAAATCCATCCCTTTACCCTCTTAACTCTCGTTAATTGCATCCCTCCCCAGCGAACAATTTCTCAGATGCCTGAACAGCAGTTACGTAGTTGCTTGCTAAATCACGCGATGATAAGACGATACCCTAAGTAGTTTAAGATCAGCGAACAGGCTACAAATACTAGCATCCAAAATATGACTAGCGTCCTTTGATCCAATTGAGGGGTTGTCATCACATAGGTACAGTGATTCACATACTTCTGAAACAACAATTAGGTTTCAAGACTTATGCAATTTCTATTTGCATATTCTCTTTACGATGAAAATGTTCGAAAGTCCAATTTCGGTCTATTCCTGCGATATTTGAATATCGAAGCTTCGATTTCATTTTCCGAGGATCGGTATGTACAAATCGAGCAGTCGCGAGCGTTGCGGGGCCAGAATCCGCGAAGACAGGATGCGGCGTCTGTTTCCCGTCCGCGAAACGACCGGCAACCGTTCTCCCTCATTTGATATGAATACAGTCGTGCATAAGTATGGTGGCGTTAATGCGCTACCTACCAGCTTACTCTGTAAAAGAGGATCCCCTTGGGAAGCCGGCCGTGTTGACTCACGCCAGGAGCAAGCTCATAAAGACACGCACGAAAGAGAGACACGAGGAGGGAGGGAGGGGGAATAGAAGAAGAAAAAAAATGGTTAGTGGCTTCTAATTGCAGAAGTGACGACGCCGTAACTAATGACCGGGAGACGACGTCCTGTCAGTAGACGCGACGAGACGAGCGTCCTTCTACGAGGTGCGGACGGCCGTGCGCATTTTAAATACACTCCAATGAAAAGTACAGCTTACGAGCGCAATCTTCCTTTTTCGGCGCCAGCCCGGAAGTCGTTGAGCGATCGCCAGGCGAATGATTTTTGGGAACTAATTTCCCGACGTAGGTACATTCCGGTGAAGATGTTATCGGGCTTGGTGAACTCGATGTGGTCGTTTAACGACCGAGGACATTATTTTACAGTCATAATCTTTTCGAGAATTTAATTGTACACGACTGACATTGGACAGAAATATTTTATTTAATCGAAGGCAGTGGAAAGACTGAATTAGGTTTTACGAAAGAGTGCATAGTGTCTTACTTACGATATTTATGAAGGGTACAAGTTATGTCTGTGACACCTTTGTGCAACCAGACTTATTAGTAGTCTGTGGATTTTATGTTTCTCCATTTATGACTGTTTATGATGTTTTATTCTCTGTTGTGAACTACGTTACTTAAGAAAAGAAAGAAATTCCTGCATTCAAAACACTAAGTGTACTACGAATTTTAATAATAAAAACCTAAACCAGACCTCTTCTTTTTATGACACCCCGGGGGGTTGCGAGCTACACTTTGGGAACCACTGGTATTTACCATCGGCAGGTTAACTCGTTCCTAGTCTATATATTAAACATTGTTCCCTCTTAAACAGATTACTCTAGAATAACAAATACAAATCCTTAGTTTCTAATCTTATTCTGTACTTCTATTGACAATAAATGGTATTAAATAGGAACAATCTAATCCATAGGGCATTATTCACTAGACTCAGGTAAAATCTATTAAACTACGCTAAGAACATCCGTCTTTCTATTCTAAATTAGAGTACACTCAGACGCATCCAGGGCCGAGTGAACCGATTTCCGTATCCTTCGACGCCCAGGATCGCATTAGGAACGAGACGTACACGTGTGGCTAGGTACGGGACAACGTAATTTCCCGCGGGTTCAACCCCCCGGAAACGCGGTCCGCGATTCCCCTGGGTGCGATAATCCGTCAGTAGGGTTCACGGTTGTACGGTATTGAGTAACACGGTCGCGGTAGAAAGCCGATGCTTCTCGGAAAACAATTTCTGTCGTCGGGATCATCGCGCATTCCGGCGGTTCCTCGAACGTGTCGTCGCGGTTGGTTTGTCAGGACCCATGGGCCTGTCTGTGACACATTTCGCCCCTATAAATCAGCGCTCTCGTCCGGCCTCGAAATTTCTCGGGAAACGAATGGTTCATGGGGTCTCTGAGGTTTAATGGAGGCGCCAGACACTGTTTTGGTTGAAACGGGATAACAGATGCTCGATGTGTAATTGATAGATGTCTCGAAAGTTTTCCAACAAAATTCATTGGAAATTCTGAAAGCTTGAGGCTTCTGTTAGATAAACTCGAACTTGTATTGTTCGTCCGATTCAAATGAGAAAATGAACAAATATATTCTTGTTACACTGTTAAGATTACCGTCGATTAACCCCATCACTGGTCGAATGATCGATCACGTAATTTTTTTTTAATTCGGTTCACGACGGTTCGTATTCGTTGTATGGTACGCGGACAGGGGGGATCGAGCAACTGGCGATCGAGAGAAGGCAACGAAGGGCGGAAGGTGGCGTGACGCGCGGCAAAGGGCGGTGGCTATCGACTAGACAAATGATAGAGCGGCGCTTTCGACCCAAATAGAAACCTGGACGATGTAAGTATATATCTATATAAGTATAAAACGAAACAATTCTCTCCTTTGATATATTAATTACACGCAACAGTCGGACCCCTGGAAATTAATACTTCGATTGCTTCCCTAACGTATGTATTAGTTTCCTTCTCGAATCGGGCACCTGTTTCGATCGCTACGGCAACTGTTATTTTTCCATTAACTTTTAAAGTCTTATAATATCTATTCGAGAATTTTTCGTCTGACATTGTCTTGTGTCGCAACGAACTTAGACTTTGGAGCAGAATTCAAAGAAAAACCTTCAGCTACAGTAGCGGACAAAAAAAGTTATCACTTTTATGATTCATTATATTTCTATTATTTCTTAACATTAAACTATAACCTTAATCTATCAGCTTCATATACTGGGTTTTATACAGCTTTTAATTAACTATCAGAACATACATATATTAACAACACGTGCTAAAGTTTCACACTGATATTAAGAAATAATAAAGATACAGCAGTTCGAGAAAGTGGTAACTTTTTTGTCCGCTACAGTATAATAATCCAAACCCTGAGGACGTATCCTTAAGTTAATGTTCGTTAAAAAAAACGAACGTGATCGCGCGAGCAAGGAAGGTTCAACGCGTAAATGCCGATCCTACGGAATACTAATTCACCCCATCGCCTATAAACCGATGTCGCGTTGTTTCGCTTGTTCCTCGAGTGTCGTTTAGCCCGGGACCGTGGAAAGGTCACACGAAAACGAAAGAAACAAGTGAAAGAGGAGAAAGGGAGAAAGAGAAAATAGGCGCAGCTGACAGCCATATAATTAGCATTTACAACGCGGTCACGCGGCAACTGGGGGAGGGGGTGAAGTCGCCGATTCCAGGGGTCGCAAACTTGCTTAATAGAATGACGAATTAAAACCGCTACGCGATATCGAACTCCGATGTTTTTATGTTATATGTCAATGTTATTCAATTCTGAATTCACTAGATCCACTATAAACATTCAGAACATGAAAAATTCAAAATCAGATATAAATTCGGATCAGCAACACACTGTACCTAAGACTTTGTTTGAAATTGTATGGAACTTCTACATCCACGAGCAAACTGGGCTTCCACTAGGGGAAAAAGTGGCATAGGGGAAGGACCTCCTACGATTTGATTTCGGGAATTTTTGGAATAAATTTATCAAGATGTAAGAGGTCCTCCTACGCGACTTTTTCCCCTAGCGGAAGCCGAGTTTGCTCCTAAGTGTACACAAATGTGACCACCAGGTCTGCAATGGTTAACAAGAGTTCCAATCGATTTTAATTCTCGCTAGTCCCTCGTTAACGTGTCGTTACCCGTGAATTCCTCGAAACACAACACCCCCCCTGCCTCCCTTGTTCCCCTTTTAATTTTCTTAATACATACCACCAGTGTGTGTCTATGTATGCGTGTGGGATCAATGCTTCTTGATAATTGTCCATTCCGTTTCATCGAATTCTAGTTAGATATCGTCGATCGGGAACGGTGCGTCGTCGTCGCCCCTTTAGCGTACGTTAGGGGTCGCGGCCATCTTTGTGGTTCGACTCGGCAGAAACCAGGCCTATTCGATGCGATAGCAGCGAGGGAGAGAAAAACAGTAACATTCAGACGGAGGGGGGGAAGAATCGTTCTCTTGATGTCGTTCGATGGTTCGTTCGCGGACTGGTCCTTGGCCTCGGTTGAGCCGGAGGAAGGGAGGTAAAGCGCGTCGGTTTTAATGGCCTACCCGCGGGAGAATGGAGAGAAAGAGAGAGAGAGAGAGAGAGAGAGAGTGGATGAAACATCGGTTCGGGATTCCCTGCCCGATCACCGTGAAATGATCCTGACTCGCGTGGACACGTAATAGGCACGGTGTGCGACGCTTAGGCGCTAAGGGAACACCGTCGATAACGGTTACGAGAGCTTGAAAGTCGCGTTACACGCCGCACTGCGCCGCGCAAGAAAAACCTGATCGATTTTCGCTGTTACGAGTTGTCGACAGTCCCGATGTGCCGATTATATCACTGCACCTACGGCCGTCTCGACGCGGTCTCACAGAAGGGATTCTATGAAATCCTTTTACCGGGAGACAGTAATGAACCAGATACCATTAACGTCGAACGGACTTTTTGTGTTCGCGTTATGCGCAGGGGGGAACATTAACTTCCTCGACGGGTAATGCCTGTAATTTTGGAGCGGAGCGAAGGTTGACGGTTGTAATTGGATGTATTAAAAGGAGCCATGTGGAATGTCGACGTGTAAGTAGAATCGCAGAACAGGATAAGCTTGTTTTATTGGCGGAATTTTAGTCGAGGGAATCACTTTTTGGAGCTGGAACCTGGAGAGATCGAGGGATAGGGCAAGGTTGCCGAGTTTGAAGCATTGCCTAGGGTGAAATTCCTTAAGCAAAGAGTATACCAAGAAGCCTCTACATAATTTTCAATTCTTTTCCTCGAATAATCGCGACTTCGCGGTCGAATGCAAATCACCAATCGGCAGAACGTAAAGGTAAGAGAGAGAGAGAGAGAGAGAGAGAGAGAGAGAGAGAGAGAGAGAGGGGATTTGGGAGTGGCGGTGAAAGGATCAAAGCGTCTCGAAGACGCAACAGCACACTCGCATTATTCATTCGGGTAATACACGCGTACACGATAGTTTGACGCGGCCTTATTAATAATATCTCGGTGAGTCTAGGCGCCTGTCGACCGACGGAAAAACCTGTAACGGACAAATGATTCTATTAATGAATCGGTGCTCGCATATTAACGCACTTGCGTGATCGGAGTGGTCGAGTAAAACCCGTGTTTTCCTGCCCGCGAAAAGAGGAGCAAAAAACAGAGTAACAGAGATCACGAATAGAAAATCAATCAATTACCGGATTCGAACCTCTTAATAACACGTTCTTTATCTTCGTTCATTGTGCCTGGATAAAATTGTCGATAAGTACTCCGGTGATTAATCGACGATATTATTGTTAATTGCCATTCTAATGAGTGATTGATCGAGGTAAGGACGTCGGCGATTAGTTATACGCCGGACAATTAATTACAGACAGAGACAGAAGGAGAGAGAAAGTTGCAACGTTCCGCCCCGTCATTCAGCGTCATTTTTCGAGACAATAACGTTCGCATCGCCATGTACCCTCGGAAGATCGTATCGAGAGAATACTTTTTTTCGCCAGCGCGTGGGTAAACGCCGATTAAAAGAAGGGGTAACGAGAATAAAGGGACACGATCGTTCGCGGTGTCGGAACGTCCGAAGCCTTCGGGGATTCTACGAGATCTGATACGCGTCTGTGTTCGACACGCTTCGTTGAGAGAAAAGGAAACGAGACAATAGTGGCCCGATCCTCCGATGATCAGGATCGTAATTTCCCCGTTCGAATCGATTGTCGTCGGGGGCCCTCGATCTTTTGCTTCTTTGTGCCGGCCCGTTGGCGTATACCTTTTCACTCGAATTAATTGGGACCGTAAAAAGAGTCGCAACACCGGAATCGACCTCTTCGTCACGGAACTCACGCAAAAACTGTGCCAAAATCCTTCAAGGATGCCGCCTTCCGGCGGCGTAAGAGCGATCCAGATTTTATATTGTCTTGTAGAGAACGGTGAAGGTCGATGGATCGTCGTTGTATGCACAATTCAAGTGCCCATTATCTGATCATTGGTGATAAGGAAATTATAAATTAAGGACTATGTTGGCTCGAGATCCATAGATTTAGTATACATATACACGAACTCTGGACCCATACCTTCGGCCGATAATGTATGTACGCTTTCTACTCGTTTTAGTGTCTATCACCTGAAACACTAGCACCATCTTATTATTATTCTGTCAAAGAGCTAACTTAACTGACCACGAAGATTCAAGGTCTTTGAGTATGAGTCAATCTCGAAGATGGTAAGAGGAATCTTCAAGCAGGCAATAAAGAGACCAATTAAATATTCGAAGGAGACTGAAGCAAGGTAAGATCCATCTTACTTCCACGATTGTGGCCATTATCTTCACTCTATGTACTGACGTTTTCGTAATAACTCCTGATGAAGTATCTTCCAGCGCAGTAAATCAATTTCGAGCGATGAAACATCCAGATCTCTAATAAACAGATCAATTTATATATTTCTGCCGAATTTCAAGGCTACTTTTCTGTTGCATGTTGCTCGAGTGTGGACGAGATTTTGGCCGCGCGCTGCGCGTGTTCGTGCTCGCTGTTGCACGTGTCTGGACCTGGCTTTACAGGCTTCCATACGAGAGAATAAAGAATAAGAAGCAAGAAGGAAAAAAAAATATGGCCGCGAACGAGACAGCTGCGGCAACAGATCCGAAACGGAGCGGATCGTAACGCGTTTATTCCTTTGTTCGACGTTAACCCCCCCCCCCCCGGCGACATTAAAATCCATGTTTTCCTAATAAACAGACCGGCCAATTAGCCGTTCGATCAGGCTGGATACGCCGCGGACTTAATGTCCTCGAGAAGGCGAGGAACATGATCGCGCGGACGTCGTTTAGCTTCGTCAGTCGCCATTACGACTGTCTAATTAAGCGGTGGAGCAGCTCGCTTTATGAAATTTCGCTGGCGCCCCCTTAAGTGCTCGTTATCTTTGATATCAATCTGAGGCGGTACCCACTCTTCGCGGATGACGGTTGGTGTCGTCGAGGACTATTAACTGTGTACTTGGTGGATAATGAGGGAAGACAGTAGGTGTACCATCGACGGTGGTTCGTTGCCTCGAGGAGCGAAGGAACCGAGAAAACTGGCAAAACTTCCATGCAATTTTCTTGATTGAGTCGTACTCATTCTTAATGCCTTTGTCGATGTTATCGTGGATAAAGTATAAATTTTAATAGGTGCGAATAATAAAATATCGAACGTTCATCTATTCGAAATTTACGACTTGAGTTCTTGATTCGATAAATTTCTGTTTCCTTTTTTTTTTAGGTTTATGTAAGGTAATAAGAAAAAATGTCACGTTGGTCCAAGCGATAAGTGACAATCAACACATGATTAATCGTTGCTGGTGCTCCTCCAGCTTTCGATGAAAATTAGCGTTCTTCATCTTCATTCGATCCGTATGAACAGGCAATCAGACGTAATTGTAGGTGTCGGGGCCTCGCCTCCTTTGCCAGATACCGGTGAGATCAAGATCAATCTGTATCGAGGAATATCGATCAAACCCGATCCAAGGTTGATTTCGTTAGCGTGCTTGTTAAGTGCTCGGTACCATTTAATGGGTATCAAACACCTTGAATCCCTCGACTGCTAAAATAAAGTTCTGACCGCTACATTTATTTGTTCTGTTTTTCGTTATCGTTTACTTCAATCTGTTAAATCAGTCGATTCCATTCAATCGAAAAATTTTATTTCACATCCAGTATAGTTTTCCAAAGCGTCTCAACAAGTTCCTTCCAGGTGTCTAGCTCTGTGTCACGAACAAAACCGATCCACTCGTCGCAAAATGTCGGATCACGATCTATCCCAACGACCTGTATCAACGGTCGCAAAGAATACGTCAGTTGGTTGCAAAAACAAAATTGCATCTTACGGAATTGTGCCGGGCCACCATTTTCTTCGATTGCAATTAACTAGAAGGTTCGGTATAAGGTACGAACAACTAACTCGCGAAGTGGTTAACACAAAATTTGGTGTCGATCCACGCGATAGGCTCGATCCCATCGCTGTATTCCCCGATATCGCGGTACAGGCATTAAAATAATAGCGAATACATTACGGCGAAGCGTTTCGTACGTCGTTAAAGCTACCTCCCCGCCTCTCCCTTCCTCCTCTGTTTGGAGGCCTGTTTACGAATGTAATTTTCCCGAAACATTACCGGTGCGCTCTTTTCGGAAAGTGTAATCGGTCCCAGGGTCGCTCGAATCGCCGCCGCGCGGCGTCCGGTCGTTCGTTTTGCAATAAACCCGGCGAGCACTCGCCATTAAACGTAATTGGAGGGATCCTTCGATCAATCAATTTCGCTCGATGCACGCCGCGGATAGCCTCACGCGCCCGTGCACGCGTGCAAGTTTCTGAGAGCACAGTCTGCGCCCTGTTCTCGGTAACTTCGTTTACCTATAGTATCGACGTGATACGGCTCGATCCGTCGTGTGCACTTTAAGCTCGATCCACACAGGTGATCAAGGAACGAGGGACACGAGCGACCTTCATTGTTCACGCGGGAGATAACTCCATTCTTTTAACACTAGAATTACCGAACAAGTTAAAATGACAGGGAATATTTTTTCTCAGATTTCTACAACTTTTATTACAATATGAAAGTGAAGAAATCAGTCGATTTATAAATTTGTAGATTTTCCAAAGTTTGTCATGTAACCGATCGAAATAGATATGCATTTATCGTCGGTAGTTCTAGTGTTAAGTAGAGAATAATCTCACATTTTTCGTACTCTACCTTTTTCTGACTACTGATCCTTGAAAGTAATTGTGGCAATCTGTCGATGAATTTGTTAGACGTGTATTAAACGTGCTTCGTAATCGATAGACTCCAATCTTTTATGCATGAGCATCGATCGAGTTTGTGATCGTTAATGGGAACGAAGCTTAACGTTCGAATCAACGAAATGAGAATGCGGTACGCGTGGTTCGTAGTAAAGGTCAGAGTCCTGGCTCTCGGAAAATCTTGCGATTCGGCCGACCGAGGCTGATTAGCGTGTTGCGTAATGCCCTATGTTGAACGGTAATTGGAAGGATCGAGCCGATCGATCGATCGGGGTAATCTCGAACGGGAGAAACACACAGACAGAAAGAGAGAGAGAGAGAGAGAGAGAGAGAGAGAGAGAGAGAAAGGGGAGGAAGGGACGCGAACGTGCCGGTGCACCGTGTCAAACGTCGCCACCTGTACACGCACCGTGGCTAAACCGATTGCGTTTCCGTCGCTGCTTTCCCCGGGGCTTTCCACTAGATTGAGTCCCGCGACCGTAATTGGATGCCTCGATCCGCTCGTGGGAATAATCCGCGACTAATCGGAGACGCAGATGCTGCGTGGAAATCGATATTGTTGCACCAAGAGAGCCCCTTGTCGACGAGCAGGTGTGTTGATTTCTCTGGGACTGGTAGCGGATCGATCACCGCGAATCGTAGAATTCGGGGGTACTGAATGTTAATTTTTCATTACCGTTACGGAGATAGCGTGATACTGTTAATCAAAGGTACTTGAACGCCACAGCTTCAAAAATTCTTCACCAGGCTGTGCTAGTGAAATAAAAAATTCAGATCTGTTCCTAAGACGAGTGGTCTGTATTAAAGGTTAACATTGTTGCAATATTTCATTTCGCGAAGTGAAAGCAATCTATCGTTGTCTAATTTGTTACGATCGACAAAATGACCCGTGGACAAGGCACGATTACACGATACATCAACGTACCATTTTCACCCATTCATGTACTCCAGATCTCTCGAAATCTCAACTCGCTAATCAGAATCATTCAGCGCGCATTATAGATCGCGAGAAAGTCGCTGGCTATGGTCAACTTTGTCGAATCAGAGAGCTGGAAACGTCTGAGCCATTACCCGGAACGGTGTTTGTCTTTAAGTAATGGGGCATAAAGGTACGCAAATCGGGCGTGCAACAGGATAAAGAAACTCTCAGACAGGTTTCAATCGGCAACTCGCCGATTTCACGACTCAACGATGTTGCAGCGTGTCCTTGTGCACCGCGCGATGCGTTGCGGCGATCACCAGGCCGTGGACACAGTGCAGGTAACTTTCTGGAACGTTGATTACACGGCTACTCGACGAAACAATGTTGTCCGTTTCCAGTGGAGGCGTCCGCTCTCGCTTACTCGTTACGATCCATGCCGATAAACAATTTTATTGCGCGGAGCTCGTGCACGCGGGCGAAACAAGGTAGCAGAGGTATGTACATATATGACGTTTCGCGCGCGCGTCAATTGTTGGCACGGAACAACTCTGGCCTGAAGTATTTTTCCATTACGGGGATCCTCTGCAGAATAGAAATCGCATTTTTAAGAAGGCTTCCGCTTGTGGCGTATTCTGTCCAAACGACTTTGAAATTTAGGAAAACATAAATGATAGGAACGCGATATCCAGGTAGTGATTGATGAAATACATCCCCATTTTGAAATGTTCGATAATGTACATTAAAAAATTTCATTTTTTTTCATGAGAAAATAGTAAGTTATTTCCTACGATAAAAATTGAGACGATCAACGTTTATGTCTATTGATTTTGAAATCACCTGGTCTGAAGTTAAATGGCCTTACGCTTTCCTTGACGATCGCAGTCTCCAGAATTATTTTTTTGTAATCTATGAAAAATTGCGCGTCTACAATAAACCGCCCAGAAAACCTGAAAACTTCAGTCAGGCAGAATAAAATCGAAGATCGAGCACGAAGCGAATCATACCAAAAATCGTGATAACCGTTCACCGTCACACGATCCGTGCATTCCGAAACGAGATCATCCCCGATCGTTCGACCATTAACTATCCATTCCCTTTCAAAATGTCTACCGCCCCCGTCGATCGATCAACCGGTGTAATTATATTCTATCTTGTTCACAGAGAACAAGAAACGAGAGCGGCTCTCTTACCATTGGTGAATAATCGGCAAAATACGCGACGAAGCGGAGGAGCGCGGGGCCCCCTATGCATACATATATATATATATCGGTGTGTGTCGAAGCGATTTCGGTGTCGCGCTCGAGTGGCACACGGTATGTATGTACTTTACTTCCACGCCATTAAACCGTGTCCATCCGCTGCGGCGCCGAAAAAAAAAAAATGGAAAAACGAAAAGAAAGACAATCTGTAGCTCAGGAGGGAATTGACTAATGGACATTAGCAGGTGTTTATTTCCGACAGAACGAGCAGCACACCACGGCGGCGTTCTAGCTGGTCATGCAGCAGGCGCGCGTGTCCAATTTACATGGAATGTAGTCGAAAGGTTCGACGACGTCGTTTACCCAGGGTCGCCCCGATTACTTTTATTGGCCGGTTCCCTATTTGCTTGTCCTTTTTTTTCTCCCATCTCCTCTCTATCGTTGTCCTACGGACGGAACTGTGTGTGTGTGTGTCCACACTAGTGATGGCGATTGATTTGAACTGTATCGATAAACACATGTATGAAAATAAATCATTTATTTAAACAGATTGCGATTGGTCTATTTTTCTTACGACCTATTACGTTACGGCAAATGCAGCGAATGTATCGAGGTTTCGATATTTATGGGTTAAGTATCGATACTGTATCGCCCATCACGAGTCTAGACGGTGGATGGTTTCTCGACAAAAATATGTATCTGTGTGGGTACCGAGGGACGAACGTCGCCGCCATCGACCTACAAATCTCTCGTCGTGTCCCGGGATGCTCGCGCCAGCGCGAACAACTCCATTCCTGCGAGGGCTTCCGTGGAATGTTAGTTGAAACGTTTGTCGGCGATGGCGCGGGTGGGGGAAAGAGGAGGAGAGTGAGCAGTTGTCGTGGAGGAGACTAGCGCGCGTGGAAAATCGTAACACACGACGCCCTCTATATTTTCGACCGTTTGTATGTACTCTCAACCCCTCGCGGGTGCGATACTCACCCCGGTTAATGACTTCTCGTGACATTCTTATGACCACGGGATGAGTAACTGTTTCTTTTTTAATGAGACCGTGATACACATACATAGTTTAATTCCGAAACGTCTTCTGGAACTTGGACTCTGTTAACTATTTCAGTGGAGATTGAGATATTCAGATATAACAGTTGCAATGTAAAAAAACGAACTGTTAATAAAGTAAGTTCGTCGAGCGAGGTTGTCAAAAAAAGGAAAAGATCGTAAGAAGGAGCAAAGCCATTGACAAACTGACTGACAAACCTGATAATGTCAAATTATTCCTTTTTCCCAAGCTGTCTATACAACCGAGAAAAGATGAATATTTCAAATTTAGTAGTCCCGAAAATTGCAGACAAACCTATCTAGTGATGTGTACTTTCACGGTCGTGAGTGCGTTATTAAAGTCTCATAGAACTTACAATTTAAGTACTTTATATCTATAGAAACCTACGAAAGCTATAGAATGGAAAATCACGATTAAACATCCATTTTTTTCAAAATGTGAATTGTAAAAATATCCGCCGTCTGACTATCAGGCTTGTTATTACCGCCGTAAGTATCTGTGAAAATGACTACATATTGGACTTGTTATTACTACTATTATACTCATCGCACCCGCCAAATGTGTACCGTCTTCACCGAGAGGACGCGTAGCGTGTTTGTCGGCGAAGGATTACAGCGTAAACTCGGAATTTACATCTCGCCGGGCGAAATTACGAACTGACCTACGGCCGGTTCATTTCACCGGGATCTTTTCCCCACGTGTCGTTGTCTCCTGGAATCGTCCGCGAACGACGAGGCTCCGACACGTAAGTATTCATAAAGCGGGACGGGTAATTAGGTAATGACTCCCCGTGTGCGCGCGCGAACGCATTGGAGGGCCGCCAACTCCCATCGTCGCGGGCCGACGACGCTGACGACACGGTGATAAAAGATTTTCTTGTCTCCCGCGTGAATTACGATCCCCGGCCGCGGCTTTACTTTCCGAAATTATTCCTAATTGCCGCCTGGACTAATGACACACCCGCTTGTAACCGTTCCCCCATGGCAAGCCCTCCTCTTTGCTCGTTTCTCCGTGTACAATACCTTGTCCTTGCTCGCGGGCTCCGAACGACATTTCGTGTGACGCACGGTTGGATTGTTGCCACGTGAACCGCTGTACTGCTGCTTCAACGAACAGCATAACAAATGCTTTGAATTTTTGACAATAAACTGGTCCGTCGAGGGAAACGTGGAAAAGGATTCTGTTGTGAGATCTGTCTTGCTGTACGACGACGTGTCGATGTACACTCGAGAACCTTGGAATTCCGAAGTTCTTGGATTACGGGTGGTTTGGAGGTCGCGAAAGTGTAGAATTTAGACGGTTCATTTGAGTTTAAATATTGAAAGATTTCGAACTTGGAGAGTCTGGAATTTTGAACTTCGGATTTCTGGACATTTAGAAGTGGGGACTTTAGGAAAGGAGCCTGAAAATGGAATATTATAGATTTCGCAAGATATGGAAGTTGGGAAACTTTTATTTGCAAGTATTCGAAATCTAAAAAGTCTAGAACTTATAGAACCTACAATTTGGTAGGTTTCAGACTTTGGGAATTCAGGATCTTCAGACCCGGAAGGCCTCGAGCTACAGTATTTAAAAATGTCAGAAATCTATATCTTCGCGGTAACGCTTGGTACGGTGAAGAAAAATAGCCGAGGATCGTGTTCGATGATCGATTAAGAAACCTGATGCTTTATTTGCATCATTGACGTCTAAATTGGATGCATGAATGGAGGTCGCCCGCGGCGAACAGGCTAACGGCACCATGTTCAAACGCACGGGGAGGAACGCAGCCGCGCGCCGACCAGAGCCCGAGATAAGTCCTCAAACACGCCGCCCGCACGAGTATCTGTTCATGATTCGAAGCAGAAGCCTCGTCCGCCCGCAGGACACTTTCCTCTTATCGTTCGGAAGAGGAGAGGGAACGCACAAAAATGGCCGCTCAAAAGTGGGCCCACGTGATTCAGCGAATCGTCTGTCGTCATGCACTGACTGAACAATTCGAGTTGGCAGAAAAGAAAAAAAAGAACAGCGAACCTGTGTGTCGTTGACCAACTAACAAGAATTGTGTGCTTAAGGAAATAATGAGAACGACGATCAAAATTTTTGAAAATGACAGGTACTGAAATTTAAAGAACGGCGAAGTTTATGAGCTGTATACATATACATAATTGGCCTCAATTGGCCAGTTGTTCAGAATTCAAAAGAGAGTGGATAAATTCATTAAACAAACTTCCCTCGCTTATAACACGCGCACTAGTTATACTTATTAACGATGGATAACTTCTAAAACAAGTCGTTGAAACTACTATATTAACCGATAAATGTTTTCGTACAGTCAGTTGTGACCCTTTTACATGGTTTTCCCGTCTCCTATCCGCTATTAAATCGAGTTCCACGTATTATGATCCCTGTATACTACTGACTTTCGTGCAACAACCCTCTTTCATCCAATTATTCTCATCCAATGGACAACGTTCTCCCAGAGAATATTGACTACACCGAAACGTCACGATTCCTGATTTTCGCGTAACAACCCCCTTTCGTCTAATTACTCTCAAGCCAATGGACAACGGCGCAAGGTGTATACATAATGGGTGATGATCATCCACCAAACTCACGCGTCCCGCACCGACACCCCCCTGTATTATTTCAACGTCTATCCACCCCAGGCCGTTTGCCTCGCTCGGTCAACAGATTGCGGACTTAATCGGCCGTGAAAAGAGCAAATCGTTTCGCGCGATTATCCGGTGCATTGTCTCTTTCTGTCAGGCCCGCCACCCTCTTCGTTGTTCCCTCGTTTCTTCCTCTCTTTCGACACCATCTCCCCCTCGCCCTCCTACTATTTGTCCTCCGCACCCGCCCCTCTCAACCTCTCCGTCGGTGTGTCTTCGCCCGGAAGCCTGGAACCACTGATTCACCATGGGGAGCGACGCGACGTTAATCGTTTTCGCGCGGAAAGGTGTAACCGATTCGTAACGGCCGTAAGATCCACGAGAGCGGCAGTAAATCCAGAGAGGATGGGGTGGCTCTCGGTGGGCGGTGACGCGTCTGCCTAGGGGGTGCCGTTTAATTATTCCCCGAGAATTCAGCAATTTTCCGTTTTATTGACCCCGTGTAACGCGCACGGTCTCGCCCGCGGAGGGGACCAGGTGCGTTGAATTTCGGGAAGACTACTGTTTGGAGCAGTCTGAAGCGTTTAAAAAAAAAATTGAAGCAACTGAAACGGATTAATGTAATGCAGTAACAATGATCGATTTGATTACGTAGGGTACCAATATGAAAGTCAACAAAAAGGGGTCGACAAATAATAATTATACGAAGAAAATACCTGTTACTGTTACATATACGAACCGTACATTTGCAAAAGTGATTAAGTCGACCATATCAAAGAAATTTATTTATAATATACAATGTTACGCAAAAATCAAGTGCATCTCCACTGAAATTTTAAGAAATTCAAAAAGTGAAGTTAGTCACTTTGGCCTCTGAACGGCTCACATGACGCAAGGTGAAATATATTGGTTGTTAATGAATTGGTAGTATAATCCGACAGGAAGCAATTCTGTATGAAAGTTTATGTACACCTGCTTTCGAACGCGATAGGTATCTTTGTCCAACATTGAAATTACTACATTATTACCTGCCACCCATTGATATAACTACCTAAACCAAAAATGTAACAACACACATAAGTGAACATACCCAGTCATGATCAGACCAACGATCTAAGTATTATTGAAGTTTCATGATAAACCTCAAAAGCGAAGCTTCCTACGTAGAAATGATATTCTACATGTTTAACTCACTCTTGTGTCACCCTATATAGGAATGATTGAAAATATCTAAGAAACAGTAGCATTCAAGTAAATGCTCTGATGTACACCAAGGAATTTTAATAAGAACAGCAAAGCACTGTGTTCCTCGATCAACACGAAACCAAGTTTAAATAGCATTACTCGATCCCTTCGAAGTCTCACGATCCCTCCTGCAAAGAACGTTCTTTCTCCACGGAGAGAGGGGCGAATACCCGAGGAAAATGTATCGGCATAGCTGAGATTTTATTAAGCGAACCGGTGGCCGGGTCCCATAAATCGGTCCATTTATTTTACGCGGAGCGAGGGCGGGGCGTTCTCTTGTATTGTTGCTTGGCATCGGGGAAAAACCACTTTTCCGCAACAGAACCGTCGCGATCAACGACGACACGAGCTCCGCGAGATGCCCTTGCGAAAAATAAGCGTTCCCTTCGTTGATAGGTTCCGAGCTGGATGCCAGAGGCCCGTTTCCTGCCTTCTGGAAGAAACCCTCCGTGAAGGTTAAGAGCGATACAGCGCGACGATAAAACGGGGAAATTGCTGAATTCCTGTGGGATAATTAAGCGCCGCCCTTGGGTCGTTTAAAGTGCTCGTTTTTCTACTTTTATCCTGTATGCTTTGTGGAAAATGGAATAGTTTTAAGTATCGAAATCTAGGGGCCATTGACGACTCGAAATATGGTGTGGATAGAAGGGAGAAGGGCCTCGAGTGCCATTCCGTGGGACCGAAACGAATGGAAAATTTAGAGGATTGTTGTTTTAAAGTGCGAAACACAGGGAGCAGGGACACGGTAAAATGTAAAATTACTAAATTCCTCCGGGATAATTAAACTTCACCCTTGTGAGACGAGCGACCGTGTCTCCGCCGGTGTCAACTTGAAGTCAGCGTTTCCATGATCTTTAATTCAAACGTTATGAATAGATAGTTGAATAGTAAATTAAATTTTCTCTCTTCTGAACATTCAATATTCATCGGGTATTATCTAATGGGGATATATTTACTCATTAGTTGAATATCCAGCGCAAAATAATAGAATATCCTGGGTTACAAATTTCTTTAAGACGAGCATCACACGCGTTAGAATGGCCACCTGCAATCGTTCTAATATCGCAAACGTTATCATCAACGACGAATCGTGGCCTCGGTAGAAAAACTTTCTCCAGGAATAGTAATTACTAGATTATTTACACGGCGTTCAGAGTATAAAACAGGAATACAATAAAAAAGTTTCTGGTGTCGCCTGTCAAATACAAGGGTATACATGTAATATAGTATTCGGTGTCATTACGTCGATAATGGCGCAATACCACACTCGTCCTTAGCTGCACTGTTTTAATAATTTTCGTGTACACCACACGGCTGGAAATTCCGTGGTTGTTGTCGGCTCAACGGAAACTACACAGGATGTAATACCAGTTCCCTCTTCTGCTGTAACGGCGACAAACAGAAGCTGTCAATGCGAAAAGGCCGCAGGGTTAGAAAATTTTAATCGCCGTTTATCGCGTCACGCTCGCATAAATTCTTCCATCGACTCACTTTTACGTCCGCGGTGAACTTTATCGATATTACAGATATACATTTCCCTCGCGGCCTGCGACACACATATAGATCTTCCACGGTGCTATAACTGTCCGGTTTCGAGGTGATTATGAAGTAGCCGTGAATACAAAAACGAACCGGTGGATATTTATGTGGCGAAGAAGAGTGTCCGGTGTTTTACGCTGCACAATGCTTTAAAACGCGAAATCGCGGAGGATCCATCGAGTTAAATATTTGACTTTCAAATCGTAGAGAGGTTTTTTTTGTGTTTACGCAGGGGAATACGAAGCAGCCTCTTGATCTATTCGAACAAGAGGGAATTTAATTATTGCATGCAAGCGCGTGTGACGCGTTTCCTGCGAACAGGAGCTAGTGGTGAATAAATGAGCGAGGCGGTATCGGTACATACCTATCTAATTCTATAATTTTCAGAGCAATCAGTTCCGCTTACAATGAATTCGATAAATCAACGAACAAATTTCACCCGACTGGGCTCACGGGTCTGTTCGTTGTTTACTCTTTCCACTTGAGAATCGTTCTTAATGGCATAGCCGTTGCTAGTTTCCATCAATCACGATACCGCCTTCTATCGTTTCACGTTATACAGAGTGTTTCCGAATTGGTGGTACAACCTGAAAGGATAAAATTTTATATTCAAAAATAAGGCGAAAATGTAGAATAAAAAGTAGAAACAGAATCTAATAAATAAATACAGATTTTCAAATTAAATGATCTGTAACACGAAGCATTGTACGAAAAAAATTTATTTCACATTTTCGACTTATTTTCACAAGTAGAAACATACCTTTTCGGGCTGTACCACCAGTTCGGAAACACCCTGCAATAGGTACAATTGTGTGAAACGGATAAAATCGTGTAGATTACGAACCCATCCACGAGACAATCTCTGTCTACATCGTCCACGTTCTCCATCACGAAGAATTACCTCCCTAGCAGTATCACGGCCATTGCACCCCCTATATTTTAATCTACACGTACATACACCTCAAAACCTCCAGAAAATCCTTAGAAAGACAACTAACACCGGGCGTGCGCGGTTCACGAAATTTCTCGTCCGCATAGCTCCCCCCCCCCCCCCCTGTGTTCCACCACCATTCTCGAAACTCGTCTAAAAGCGAGCCACCACCGAGAGCTAAGCTTCTACCGTTGGCGATCAACCATTTGTCACCAGGCCGCTGGATTTCCCATTTTCCGGCCGATTTCCCCGCGACGACACTGACACCCCCCGCCCTAACGCTCCCCCGTCAGCATCCCCTCGGCATCCCCACCCCAGCAAGCCTGTCACCGTGCCCCCCGCCCCTTCACCTAGGAGTCGTTCCGCAACGCCTCCGCCCACGGTGGTGTCGCGAGTTTTCGGGGTCGAGACACACGGGGTAGAACGAGGCGGGTGTTATTCCCCGCAACCCGCGTTTCACCAGCTACTAAGTGACGGTGCACCGACGGCGGCGACACTGTCGCTGGTATTCACGGGGTCTGCACAACCGGGAGAAGCTCATTTCCGCGACGCATCTACGATCACCGTTCTCTTCCAATGAGGGGGTGGGTGGATCGTTTGTTTTCCACGTGAACGGCATTGTCATTGCCACTGTCGGCGAATCGATACCAGAGACGTTCCGCTGAGCTAGATACCCTTAGCCAAGCGAGCCCGGCCATGGTAGATTAAGGAAATCGAGGTCTTGTGAAAATGGAGTGTAGTTGGTGGATAAGGAACAACTTGGGAAATTAGACGTACGAGTAATCTGTAGTGGATCAAAATGGTGCTAAAAAAATGATGAATTACATTGTTCGCAAGCTGGAGGATGAAATTTTGATAGTATGGGAAGGTTCCTGAATTTGGAGCATCCCCTAGATTGGAACACTACTGTAACTTGCCGTATGATAGACTATATGCGTTCCTATACCTATGCTAAGTTTGTTGATGCAATCACCAGTGTCATACATGTACTGTCTATCATAGGGTGTAATTTGATTATACTTGACAAGTTACGGTGGTAGTGGTCTAACTTAGGCGATGGTCCGAATTCGGCAAACCACTATATTCTCGACGTAAAAAAAAAAGTTGATATAGTATTTCTTCTGTAAAATCGAGTATCAGTTCGCAGAATTTTTGCAGGAATCCCAAGTTGCTCCGTAACGTTATATAATCCACAATACGATGTCGATAACATTAATTGACTGTTCCCGTATTCTCACGGATCTAAGAACACTCCCCGCGACCCGTCTATTCTATGCATCACGGTTTACATTAGCCGATCTGCTTACATGCCGACCTATAGGCGAGAAATCGAACGACCTGACAGCCACGCGGTAAAATAAACTGAAATAAATAACGAATAGTTCGTAAGTCGCATACGTCTCCGGCTTGGTAGCTATAACCAAGGCTCGAGGTATCAGGACCGACATAAACGACCGTTTTTCGTGCTCGTGTGATCTGTTTTCAATGGTGTAGGAACTCTCGGACGCATAGACGGCCCGTGTACGCGAACGCAGCACGATTGCTTTTTTTATTTGATTAACAAATGATTTCAGGTGAAACATTTTCGTTATTTACGGCCTTTCTGTTGTCCGATCGTGAACACTTTCGTTTAACTGAAACAGTAATTCTGCAGTTCTCCTCTGGTCTTTATGGCCAGGAATGAAGATTATATTTCAATAGGTACTATATTGTTAAATATTCGTTTTTCGTATCCAATGTACTTACATTTTATGTGTACTTCTTGAGTATTCCCTGTTTCTTAAGAACAACTTGCTATTGGTATAAATTCCTCGAATTTTATAGGAAATATCCAAGTAACGCTTCCACCGAGCTACGCCAAGAATATCGTGGATTAATAACGACGACGAAGAATAAACGAACACGAAAGGTATACTCACGTATCATTAAGTATTCCGAGTGTTAAAGGCAATTACGTTTTAACTCGATTGAATTACCCGAAGACGAATTATCATCGATTCTACGGCCGATCGACAGGAATGATTTATTTCCGAGTTCGATCGCCTGCATACCGAATAATCTGTATTTCATAAAGGGTTGAATGCAATTACAGCCAGGTGAAGTCGTTAGACTCGAACTAGCGTCGAAGATTGGAGAGAAAACTAGAACGGGGGCGGCTTGTAATTTTAGATCGTTAAGACCGGCGAAATTTTTAACGATCGCTCGACACACACACACATGCTCTCGATGTCGAGGACGTTATCGACGTTTCTGTTATCTACGCGGTTGAAGAACGAGCGTGGAAATAACGGCAAACGAGTCGCGGGGGGGACTTTTTAAAGTTGTCACGGAAAGCCAGTAGCTATCCGATGGACGTTAAACGCTGAACCAGCAGATTCGTTGGCGATCGGTATCACGCCGTGTTAGGGATAAATACGATCGAAGCTCGTTAGCGGATTAGGTACGTTTCAAAAAGATAAATCGCGAGGTTTTTCTAATAAGTTATGAAACGCGGATCGATCATAAATAATTCCTGTATTTTTATGTATTTATCCTTCTTTATATTTGTGTTACCGAAGGGTGTTGCCCGTATAATAAAAATTATTATTATACTGAAAATTGTAAAAAGACTAATAGAAATCGTTTGTGGGCAGAGCATTTTCTGTTTAAGCAAAATAGGAGCGCGCATTAGGAGCCCCGGATACTGTTACATGATTGAACTAGAGCAAGGTTTCCCGGCGGAGGTTAACGAGTGTTAGCTGTTGCCACATTATAACGAGATATCGAACGAACGAACCGCCCGCCGTAGTAGCGCGGGTATCGCGTTTCACCCTTAAAGAGCGGATATTGCAGGATACGCCGGTGGAGGTGGAAGGGTAGAAGGTTGCAAGAAGACAAGGAAAATGTTGTAGCAACCTTCCGCCGCCGCCGCCGCTGCCGACACTCGAGCATCCCGGGAGCACACGCGATCCTCATTATGGGGATGCCGTGTCCTAATCGTTACCACCGCGTATTATGTTTTCGTGTCGGTTAATAGCGACGATAACGCGGCCAAATCGTTCCGCGAATGCGATTTCGACGATTCACTCGAGATATGAGAGAGATAAATCTCTCTAACGCCGCAGGTATTATTAGATTGCGAAGAAGCTTCTTTTAGGTCACTCTAGGTCCTTGTTTTGGGAAAAACTTTTTTGTCATCGACCGTAGAGCTTGTACATTTAAGATTGAGGTTTGTATAATATTGATAGACACCATACTCCACCTCAGCATACGTGAATACCACACTATTGCGAAGTGTTATTATTATAATATTTCTGAACATGTGAAAAGGTTTTCGGTCAGAATGAAGTATTTGCTCCTAAAACGGGGCCTAAGAGTAGTATAAGTATTCGGTTAAACGGAATCTGTATCGATTAGTTCACGATGGAACTAGTTCTTGGAAACCATATTTACCATTACACGTTCAAAACACTCGATAAAGTTGCGGCCGGTGAGGCTTTCGAGAATTCGTCCTGCAAGTTACAATCATTTTTCAAACGGACACAACTTACACCCTTAGTCCTCAAGAATAATGACTCTATAATTTCGTGCTGTAAAAGCCTGAAATCTCTGACTCGAAGATTTTCTTCCGACGTCCTAACGTTCCTGCTCAACGCAATCCAGATTGTCCAATTATCCCGCAAGTACTATCAAGATTATTCAATTAATCGCCGCGTCAGAGCAACACCAACTACCACCCGGTCAGCCAGCAGAGCGGTCGCCGTATCGCGGGCAACAGGGTGAAATCACTTTGAACAATCTGAAAGAGTCTCGTTGCAAATCGCGGCCGGTCGGTGACATTTTAAAAATTGCTCCGCCAGAGAAAGAGAGAGAGAGAGATTTCCAGATTAACCGGGTCCGGTTCTAAAGTGACTTATATATAGCCGAACTGTCCAATTAAAGAATGTAAAACGCCCGACGTTCATGTCTATGAGACATTAATCTAGAACAAACATGGCCGTTTTCTGTGCTCCCGTATCCAGCAAGGCTATCATGCCTAATGCGCTAATGACTCTGGAATCGATTAGCCTCTACACTCTTCATTCTCGCGCGGCGTGTTACCTCGCTCGAGGTGAATGTGATTGCGTTCGTATGCAACACACACGTATACAGGGTGAACCACAAAACGTGATCAGCTTAAATTATTCCAAGTGCTAGCAGTTCGATCGAAAATTTTTAATAATTTGATAAATAAAACTAAGCAGTCGGTACTTAACCGTTTACGCGAGTGCATTGCAGCTGATGGCCACCAGTTTGAATCATCGTTTTAATTAAGGTAAATGCTATTTCCTTAATGTTTCTTTGCTTTCGAAGAAGAAAGAATATTTGTTACGATGCTTGTCGAATTTGTCTCAGTATCCGCTAAAAGATGGACGTAAACGAAATTATAGGTTCATATACAAAGAGCAGGTGACCTTGAAAACTCCGGAGAAAAAGAGTTAACAAAAATTTTGGTATGATCGTATTAAAGCTCTCCTTGAATCATGTTATTCGATCGAACAGCCAGCAGTAGAATGATCTAAGCTGATCACGTTTCGTCGTCCACCCTGTAGACTGTACAGTCTCTTCCGCTGCCTGGTGCGCGCGTGTTCGCCACGAACCGGGTTTACCCCTTCGACGAAACCGGAAACGCGCGTCTACAACCGATACGAACGTAAATGACGTCGAGCAACCTCGTTGCTCCTGCTTTTGTTCTCCGACTGCCACTCTCGAGGAATGGACTCGCGAACGTGTAATTTTTGGCACGGCGAGGAAGATCGACACGTGATCGAGAGTGACCGGTAAAGAAGGAAGTGCCTTTTTCCAATTACATATGCCCGGACATTCGTAAAAGTATCACGCGAACGGGGATCATCTTTTGTCCACCAGTGTCTTTGAACTCTCTCTCTATGGCCGTCTTTCGTGGATCGTTCGAAGCGAGTTAAGTACTTACGTTATAGTTTTGATTGGTATAAACATAGGCTTGCGAGATATTGCATTCCGTTAACGTGTTCAAACTACGCCGAATAACCTCAATTGGACGTTAAACCGTATCAAATCTTTCATTGTTGTGGGATCGTTTGTACCATTTGACACTCTACCGTCGAGTTACCTGGATCGTCGATGATTGAACTTGTTTAACTCCAGTTGGGAATCATTTTTCTAATTGTGAGAGACTCGACAAGTATCCTATTTTAAGGTTGTTATACGTTGATATTGATTTACGGAAAATTATGCAAATTACCGTAAACACAATACAACATGTCCGCCGCTAGGCTATCACTTAAGGGACCTCTTTTAATTCTTTACGATGGAACTATTCCGTGACTGAAATACCTTGTTGTATAAAACTTCCCACTGACACACTTATCACCTTTGCCGAGGTGTTGTTTAGCTCATGAATTATATTTAAAACTCGGAACAACTTGACGGTTGGATGGCGACGAAACCGAAGTTTCCTTGCAAGATGGTAGGAACACGCTTAATTTATGAGACGACGTTATTATACCCGTTCGTTGTGTATGGTTGTTGCCATCGGCGGCGCGCAACGTGTTTCCAAGAAACAGATAGGTTCGCAAGGGAGTTTGACGGTTGGGTGCAATCAATATTCAATGAATCTACAACCCAATTCTACTAATAAGTCGGCACAAGGAGATTTTGCTTTAATCGTATTTTACCCGTTTGTTTGTCTTGTAGGTTACTGAACCTGTTTTTCAAAGAATATTTCGTATCAGGTCAATACCCGAGAATCTACAGAAACACGAAGACTACAATACACGAATGACATCTCGATCGAAATAATATCCCCATTCATCGCGGTGATTTCATAATACAACATTACAGACCAAAAGCATGGGAAACCAAACGTAATAATTAAAGGAAAAGAAAATTATTATTCTTCAAAGATTTGATGAAAGCTAATGTGCTAAAACTGACTGGAAATGATTTGTATACGCACTGATTTCACCTTTTTTTATTATATCGTAACAGAATAATGAGTTACCGTGCCATCAATCATGAACTCTGGTCCCATACTTTGGGCCGGTATTGTATAAAAATTTCATTCCCTCGTGACTACAGAAGCCCAAAGAGATCGGTCATTCGTTTCCCAACGATCTAACACCTGTAGGAAGGCAGACCCATAAATCCAGAAATAACGTTACCAAATCCGCCACTGGTCTTACACCAGAAGATAAGCAATCGCACTTCGGTTCACAACAGACGCCTAGCACGCCAGAGATCTTCGGTCCGAAAGTAGAAATTTACACGAAATTAAAGTGTACGTTCGCGGGAAGTCGTTCGATCTTAGACGAGATAAGTCGTTTCGCGCACGGTCGAGAAACACAGCGTTTCTTCTGTGATCCGAGGCGGGCCTGTCCGTCAGCGGGGCTTTTGTTTCACTTAGCACCTTCGAGTCGATGGAATTAACACGGCTGTAAAAGTTTCGTGCGTACTGGGGCCACGGCGAACGTCCGGCCACGAGGACTCGATTTCCGTAGAACCAGAAATACAACAAGAACTAAAGAAAGATAGAGAGCGCGCGTGTGAGCGCAAGGTCCGCATAATTCGCCTAATTACGTTTGAAATAGGCGTGTTTCGACTGAAAAGAGGGTATCACGGAATCGACAGCGTTTGTTCGATGGAAATTTCTCGACCGCCGTTCACGTCTTCATTCTGTCGTCTCTTTGCTCGACCAATGGCCCGAGGATCTAACAAGGATTCCCCCGTTGAAGAAGAGGGAGGGGGTTGAGGCGGGAAAGGTTCTCGAACGGAAGTCTCGAATTCGAAACAATGAGGGACCGCGCGCGGCGGTTTGACGCGAGCCTCCAAAAGGCTTTATGGCTCTATTCTTACGCCTCGGCTCCTCTCTCTCCGTTCACGTTTCTCGCGGCCCAAAGACGCTCATTTTTCTTCTTTTCTACCGCGTTCCTCTCTTCCCTCTTTCCGTTCTGTTCAGTTCCGTTCCGTCCAGTTCCTCCGTGTGTTGCGGTTCGTTCGTTCCCCGGCAGCTCTTTGGCCACTTCTCGGGTGTACACATATATGTATATACATACATACACGCGCAACGTATAACGCGCTGAGGGGCCCAACAGGGACCGGAGAGACGCGCGCGCGGCAAAAAGGAGCCGCTCTGCTGCCGCTGCTGCGGGCATCCTCTGACAATCAGGGCCCGAGCCTCGGCCGAAAAATACGTGACACGCGAAAATCAATTTCAACGGTGGTTGCCGGTTGCCTCGTCGTGCTCGGGCCCGTGAAAGCTATTATATATTGGCGTCCAAAGATCGGCCATACTTCCCCCTCCAACCGGTCCGCACGGTTTCACCGTCTTTTTCGGTCGTATGCACGAGGGTAGGGGGGGGGGGCAGAGAGGGGAGCTTTGCTGCGGGCCTCCATGATAAATTCGATTTCACATTTGACATATGTTCACGGACAGACTTCCGCTGTATTGATCGAGTGATTAACGTTTTCCTGGCGAACTCTTGGACGGTAGATGCTAAATTTTGGGTAAGTAGATCGGTATGTTCGGTAATACTCGGTTTGTTTGGTCGCTTTCCATTGTCCTCTTCGAGTTGCTAATTTTGTGATGTATAATTTCACCATTTTGTTTATATTTACTGTTCGAAGAGGAAATTTTACTTTAGGGAGGAATATAACAGGGGAATCGTGTGTTTGAATGTCTGAAAGTATAGGTGAGTTTGTCAATGATCCTTGAACTCTATCTCTCATACTTTCTTGAGCCGACATCGAATCGCCGAGTGTGTCAACCAACGAATCATATTCCGAAAAAACAGATCGCCTACGCGATAAGAGCACATCACTTCTCATCACTATTAACGCTAGAACTACCAAAGCAGCCAAAACGATTGGTCAGTATCCTTCTATAACAACGATTAAAATTAAATTTGAATATTTTTCAAAGCTCGTCACACGTTTACCTATCGGACAGATATAAATATACGCCCACTGTCGGTAGTTCTATTTTAAATTCAATACCCAAAGGGCAGCCCTAAGCTACCAACACTTCTCCACCCGAATCCCCCGCATCGCTGATGTTCCTAATTCCCCAAGATCGTATAATAAATCCCCGATCGTTCGCACATCGCCACGAGAGGAAAACAAGCAATAAAGTCTCTCGATGAAAATCCCGTAAATCGAAAGACGTATAGTCGCGTCGTCGCAAGATTCACGCGTTCGATCCCCTTCTCCTCCGCGCGTAATCTGCGGGAAATTTATTTCTATTTGTCCGTTGGAGGGTCGACAATGATTCCTTCTGTCCCGCCACGGGAGATCCCCATCGATCCTGCGTGTCTCTCTCGCTTGGGACCGATTTTCCTCGGGCACGCGTCTTCACTGGGTGGTTCTCTGCGGCTGAACTCGAGCCAGGGGGTGGTTGGTTGGTACCCCCCCCCCTTTCCTCACCAAGGGGGGATGATCGAGGAAGGAAAAGCAGGATAGGGAAGAGATTGTCGCGTCGCCCGTCACGACAAAACGAGCGGGGTAGACGAATGGCCGGAACGATTATTGGACCGAGGGAGAGATCCACGGGCAAACTGAGACGGATCGATCGCATAAATCTCCGTGGCCGCGGGGTCTAATATAAGGCCGTAGCCGGAGCGTGCAGGACGAACTGACGCCGACTCGGCGACTGACATAAATACGACTTAGCCTGGAACTCGCGGCCCGATCTCTTCCACCGACTAATTGAGAATTATTCCCCCGCAATAGCGGTCGGCCCGTAGGGGCTTCTGGCTAATTTCGCTGAGTTATCGGTGGAAATCCTGTGGAGAGGAACGGCTGCGGTGCCACGGGATTACGCGCAGCGAATGGAATCGCGCAAACACAGGACAACAACGAGAATGCACGGGGCGACAACGCGATGGAATTAGAAGACGACAAGAGGGTGGGAAGACCCCCCCTCTCGCGTGCCCCCGCCGCGCGTGGAAGAGACCGATCGAGGTGATTATCGAGAATGGTGTTTGATAGTGGGATAATGTCGCGACACGAATCGGTTTATTTCAATTCATTCTTTCTGAGACTATTTTATTGAAACACGGCGATATCTACGTAAGAAGTTTAAAACCTGCGGTCGTCAGTGGTTTAATTACCTGGGCACATATTTATGTTTCCTTAAAAAGAAACTCATAATACAACGAACAAGTGAACACCGATTACGGTAAGCAAAGGGAAACCGCGTAGCTGTTATAAATAAACTCCGATGGCGATATGAATACTTGAAAAGCCTCGTAAGACCTGAAATCACAATATAGCGTAGGACAAGCCACTCCGTTGAAGTGGAGAGAAAATACAGGTGTAAAAGTACTCCCTCCCCCCCCCCTTCGCCGCCAGGCAAAAAGGGAGCATATTTCAAGTAATATTTCAGCGTGTGTGAGTAATTCCGTTTAAACCGCTATCCGTTTGTAAAAACCCTTTTTCCTACGAATAGTACCTACACATCGTCGACTCTGTCGCGTACGAACCCACCACCGTGTTTCCGTGCTCTGGCCGGCCGTTTCATCCCCGGCTAAGTAAAATGATATCATTAACATCACTTTACGTCTAATTCGACTGGCCGTGACGTTTTATTACGACATGCACCCCGTTATTTCCACGGCACCGGGCTCTGTCACTCTGTAATACAAAGTTACACGAACCGCGGGGCACCGGTCATAATTTTCAGGCCAATCGACTCCTTCTTGCGTGCATTAATAGACCGTCGCGCGCGCGTATTATACCTACCCCGATGGCTCCGGACAGTGTGCCCAGGTAACCGTGGCACGGAATGAATTGAATCCGCCATGTCGCTCGCAAAACTGACGCACTTTGCGCGTCCGGTAATCGCGTTGTACGATTAAAATTCGAAGGGACTCATTGGTTGGTTTACATCTTGGTTTCTACGAGGACGTTCGAAAGAAAACCTTATGATTAGACCTGAAATTTAGTAGACGAAGTTCACACCCTGACATCTCATGGAACCATCTAAAAGATCACTACTTTTTTATTGGGAAACAATCTCAACGAGTTATGAGTTATGCAAGTTAAGTTATTTCTAATTTAATTCTCACGACCACACCCTGTTCAGCATTAAGAAACTGCTTACAACATTCGATTTTCCTGTAATGATAATCCACTTTCCGTTCGTGGGAAGAAAATCATGAAATTTCATGCACACCATGGAACATCTTTTATTTAGATCAAATAGCACGTACGACAAGGGGATGGATGGAATTCTCTACCTCACGTCAGTTTCGGTAGGGTTTTTATTTTCTTTAAAATCGTACGCCTCAAAGAGTTAACAGGGTCAATAAAATATATACTACACACATTCGTAAACTGTAAATCTACCTACGAAACCATGTTGGAATAAAAGAAAACGAGCCAACCATTACCAAAAGAACGACGCTTCCGTGTTACGTGCCCTCGATCACCCCAGGGTCGCAACGCTTGAAAATCAAGAGGAGTAAGTGTTTGACAATATTTTCCTGGTGGCCCACGGGAGACAAAAGGCATCATGCGGTGAGCGTTTCCCTGAAAGAGGAAGAGGAACAGCGTGAATCGATGGCGCAACAGGACACCCCCGTCAGGTTTCCTGGAGGATCCAAGAACCTGGAGCTAGAGGAGGTCGCCACGGAGAGGAGAGTCTCGGGTGTCTTCGAAGTGGCGTAGACCCGTACGCACACTTGTCTGAAAACCGAATGGTCACTTAACGCAGCGGGGGTGCCTGGTTCTCGGGTAAAAAAGTTCTGCCGGCATCCGGGCTCTCGCCTGGCCCAGGGTGGAGTGGGGAAACGACTGGTGTTTTGTTTGTTCGGCAAACTGTCACAACAACTCGAAACGTACGGCCCACCCTCCCTCTCGTATCCTCCTCACCAGGCATTCTCTCTCTCTCTCTCTCTCTCTCTCTCTCTACTGTCGTCCCGTTTCGCCTGGAGGCTCGAGGATCCGGAAATTCGAGTGGTCCTTTAACGTGACTAATACGCGGTCTCCGGGACAGGAAAAGAAAGCAGAAACGATACACGTGTCACGCGGTGGAGAGACGGAAAGTGAACCGAGGAGATGAACCGAGCTTATTATCCGGTTAAGAAGGCTCTCCAATTTAAGGCTGAAAGAGACGGCGGCCATGTTGTAAGTCTGCGGACACGGAAATCGGAATTTTGAAACGGAGTGATCTTTGTTTATTTTGAATGGGGAGATTTGTCGGTGAATGTATCGTTGATAATTAGATGTGAAAGTGTTCGTCAGTCTTTTTAGATTCATACATACGTGGTTCCTACGGTATTGGATTGTTAGATATTACAGTTTTGCGTAAGAATATTTACGCGATATTTTACTTCTCTTCTAGAATGTCTTATTCTTGTTACTGTAAATGAATAAGCGAAGGAAGTCAATGATCTTTATCATTGTAACGTAACAATGGTAACTTGGCGTTATTCCAAATCTATCTATTTCGCACTAATAATAGTTTCGGACACATAGTCGCGTATATGTGATATCGGGCCACAGTTTTAATCTGCAGTAATTTCTCAATAAACAGTTAAGCACGGTGCATTATTAAACCCTTCCCTACTTAGTCGTATTGTTAAGCTAATACGATAATGCGATTACGTGCAGTACAGTAAAGTGTATCGGAAAGAAATGCTATGGCCAGATAATTTTATAATTCCATCGTATGCAGTTCTTGGAACAGTGAAACTATCCCTCTAAGTTGTTCGCTGCTATTAAATAAAAAAGAAAAAAGAAGTGATTGTTCAGAATCTTGTTGTTAGTAACTACACAACTGGCATACATCCGGATCTAAATGCGTCGCGACCATAAGTGAATCAATTATAAATATCCAGACCGACCTTATTATTCGCCCACCGCTTTTCACTCTAATCGATGATCGAATCATTGATCGAAGAGATCCACTTCGACCTCTGTACGGTTGTGTAAATCGCTATTGATCGCCGAGAGAGATTCATACAATTACAGACGACGCGTTTAATTACAGAATCGTTTCGAAGCGTAAATATTTTCATCGGTGGCTCGTTACACCGAAACGAGTAGACGGTGGCTCGTTATTATGACTGATAATTCCGAAGCCACGCTACCGTCCGGTGTCCCGTAGTCGCGGCGTTACAGGCGATGCCATACTTAACGTAATTACCAGGCTGACCGTTTGTCGCTGTAACGAGCTTCTATGGACACGTACCATTGTCCGTCAATCAGGAAACGTAATTAACTACGTGGTCGAGTAGGAAAAACAACGATAATAAATTAATATCTACACAAAGCTGTGTACAGATTCGAGCGATGAAATCATTGCTACTCGAACGAATCCAGGGGGTGGTTTCGATTTTAACCGAGAAACAGGTCGGCTATAGTGTCTGTCGAACCAGCAGACTATAAATTAGACATTCCTCCGTCGATAATCTGTCGCCTTTTAACCCTTTAACTCCCCAAACCCATAAATCGTTATATTAAAATTATTACGTATACGTCACCGATGGGCGTTCAAGGGTTAACTCTTTAATAGTCTCGATAAAAGAAAGGTTCATTGTTCGAAGTAACAATCCAAACTTAATTATGCTCGATCGCGAAATACCATCGATTCTACAGAATTCCGAAAAGTATATCGCAGTTCATTCGCCAACATGGTAAACAACCTCTATAAACGCTTATAATCCGTAGTTTACCAGACGATCCATCCGCCGCGACCATCCATCACCATAAATTGGATCGCTCGAACCGCCGCGACGGGGTTTAGGACTTGCTCCGTATTTGCGAAAAAGAGAAAAATCGACGGGCAACATACCGAGCTGTTTACGATGCGGTCGCCTCTTCTGCGGCCTTTACGACGCGCACGGACACTGGCTTCGGACTCGTTCGCGTAAAATCGGGGTAGCTGAAGGGGAATGGGGCAGGTAGAAGTAAAAAGCCGCCGTCCAAGGAGCGTTACGCGTGTTCCGCGAATGTGAAAACGTCTTCCATCGCTCGTCTTCGCGTTTAATGCTTAACTTCACGAGGATGAAACGGAGATACCGAACGTAATTCGAGGGGGAGAGGGGAAGGGTGAGTCGCCGATAACGCGAAACGATCGTGAGGATGGATGAAAAAGCGACGGATTACTGATAGAGAGATACAATTTGCCGATCGATACTTTCGTTTACGAGTTAAACCAGCCGAGTCGACGTCGGTTGTAACGCGGCTTATTAATGAGACCGAGGCCATCGGTCGTACCCCTTTCGTTGCTCGATGCCATTTTGAAACGGCACTGTTTAATCTGAGAAATCGTGACCATTGCTCTTTATCTCTGCATTTGTAGGACTGATTATTGTGGTTATAGAGGGGGAATTTAATTTGTAAGTTTGTTGACAAAGTCTTTGTATTATGTTTGTGGAAAGTAACGTTGTTTTTCTGACGGGTTCTAAGGGAAGTTGCAAAGAATCGATTCAATTAGACCTTCACCATATACATCCAAATTTACCAAAGACTGAAACGTGAAGAATAAGTGAGGAGAACATCAGGATTAATACTCTGCAATTGATTAGAGTAGATTGTAAATTTTGGAAAGAAATTAAAAAGGGGGAAACCTTCCTTTCAACCGAGCAATGCCAAAATATTATATCCAGGATTCATAAAAATCAATTCTTTTGCCTAATGGAAACTCGTCGAATATAATTGACACAGTAAACCAACCGAAACTCTTCAGTCTTCGAAAGTACCAATGCAGCCAATGATCGAATCTCCAACGGTAAAGGATCTATCGATCGATGCTTAGCCAAAAGTGCTACCTGCAACCCGAACAGGCGATCCAAGAGGTCCACGCGGAGGGTACATATCGTCGAGAATTTAACGATTGGGTTCCCGTCGTAAATCGATACCTGTCTCGATTCTCCGGTCCCGCGAGAAAGATGGACACTATGGTCGTAGGGAGAGGAACGGGGGTAGCGGATCGATGTCGATGGAAGAAGAAGTGGAAGAAGAGGAATCGAGAGAGGAGAGGAAGACGAAAAAGAAAGAAGAGATAAGAATGCCGCGTAAGTATAGAGAGCATAATAATCAGAAGTAAATTGCGGATACGTGAGGCTACCGTGTTGTAGGGGGGCCTCGGGACTCGCTGCCCTGCGTCCGTCCTTTCGTCCGTCTGTTCCATCGGTTCTTCTGTTATTCTGTAAATGTGCCTCCACCTTACCCATACACGTGTACGCGCTCGTCGAAATCTATATAGATACAAATATATCGGTGAGCAGAGTCGCGAGAACGTGCACGTACGTAGAGAAACGTTGGACACGGGAGTACGTATGATCAGTAGGGGATATACAGCCCTAACCCCACCTGTAATCTAATTTGAATCCCGGGGCCGCTGGACTCGCAACCGGTAATGGAACACGTATCGGATAATATTACGAGCGATTCGATTCGATATCATTTGTAATTCCGGGCCCCGAGACCGCAACCGGGGCTGGCTCCTCGGGGTCGAAGGAGGTAGCCGCTGCGCTTGTCGGGGCTCTCCGATCGGTCGTGTGAACAACACATTTTATGCGTATTCCGGGTGGCTTCGGGGATAAGGGAACGGAATCACCATCGACGGCCGGATCACCGTGCAAAAACTGACCCAGGAACACGCTGCCTGGGCTCGTATATACCGCGAAACCCCCAGCAGACTGAGGTCCCGAGCTCTGCTGGGAGAGAGAATGGTAATGATGAAATTCCACGGGAAAGAGAGACGTGAGACGAAGAGCTCCGTGGATCGTGTGATGATTCGAAATCTTCAACGATACGATGACAGGGGGATCGATTTAATCCTGAAACATTGTCGAATCGAAGGACATATGGTTTCTTAGACATTTTAACCCTCCATGACCCCTTGAGTCTTTTGTGGCACAAAAGAAATTTCACGTTCAAATATCCAAGAAACGGGGAGATTGTTATTGAAAAAAATATTTTAACATTTAACTTTAAATACTATTCGTATTTTTACCCTCTAATTTTTTTCAAATCTTTCGGAATCCTATAAGATAGAAAAAAATATGTCTGGCGATAAAAGACCCAAGGGATGACGGTAACATCGAGATCCATGTAAACATAACCTAGAATGTAAGTTTAAATTTATACATTATGTAAACTATTGTTATGTTTGTATACTTTCTTCTACTGTATTATTAATGTATTTATGTTCTCTAGTTTGAGACGAATAAAAATGCAGAACACTGAGAAAGATAGAAAAAGAATGAATTTTTCTTATCTACTATTTTTAATATGTCCATTAAAGATCTAGTGTTTTTTTCTCGAAGCAGTAAACATTTTGAATTCTCACCGAAGGACGAAAAACGTTCGATCGACTGTCGAGCATCGATGTAAATGTAAATGCCCGAGTGCTTGAAATGGATTTCACTTGATATCGGGCAATTTTCAATACGCGTGCGGCCAATCGGGAACTTTATAATGTTTCCATAAGCCGCCGCCTCCTTTGCCTGATGTTAGCCCTTTTAAAGAACGTATCATAAATTGCGTAAAGCGAAGGCGCACCGGGTTTTATGCCACGCTGCCCGAGGCTCGCGTTCCCCCTTCTGGTTTCCCGCCTTTCTCTACGCTCCTTCGTAACTCGAACGAGAGGGTAAAACCTTAAGTACCGTCGAACGGTCGAACTTCGGAGCGATTATGAAATTGCAAAAATCAGTATCTTCGGAAGAAATCGTACGCGCGTAGTTAATGTTTCGATATTACTTTTCCTGTATTTTTCAGGTCCTTGTCCATGTCAGAATGAAAAGTTTCAGTTGTATCTCTAATATGGGCACGCATCGACATTGGAGCCCTCTTAACCGAATAACCCTACTTTCCATCGAAAAGTAAAAATTTAACGCACGTTGCACAACATATTAATTCTGCGTTTCCTACCTCATCTTTCAATCAAACAGTTATGTGTCACCTAAAATTACAGTGACTCACAGATTTACTCATGGAATGCTTATAGCAGACATGGCGAACCTAGTCGATGACTACACTTTCTACCGGTTCTTCTTATTTGTCACTTTCAGAACATACACACATACAAGTTTCGCGAGAAGTGCGTCCGTAAGAAACAGCGCGCGGCCAAAGCAGAGCCCCGGCGATTTCTGCGTGAAACACGCGACCCGGCTAAGTGTTAATAAACCCATCCCGTGCCAGTCAACCGCGACAAATCACCGGCGGCCGATGTCAAAGACTAATTACCAATCCATAGAAATAGCCTCCACCCCCCTTCACCCCTTAAGATCGGTGGACACAGCGCGACGTCGTCGTTGTCCGTAATCATTCCAGTTTTCCCTTCGGGTTATCGGTCCCTCGTCACTCGAGGGGTCGGCCGAGGGGGCCCCGACGTGAAAAAAACCGGCAAGGACGATGGTTGTCCGCTTTTGTCGAAATGTTTCGCATATTGGCCACCGTGGCCGCTGTCGGAAATCCTGCCTCGCGTTTTCTGTATCACGCTATATGCAAATGAGACATATGCGCTCTCGCCGCGCCACATAATAAATTACTCGTGCCAGTAGTCTCCAGTTTGTATAGGTGGGCCCAAAATTATGTACCTACCTACCGAGGGGCCCTCAGAGACACGAGCACGCACGCACACGCGCGAACTCGATCGACGGACGACGGTTCGTTTCTGTTTCGTTCGAATGGCGCGTTCGTGAGGACCCACGCGCGTCTGGCCCAGCTCGCGAGATGCACAGTACATACATAATGACATTTTTTAACGGTGGAACTACGTATCGGGAGATATTTTATGCGTTCGAATGAAAATTTACAATTCTTGGCTATCGACACTTGCCTCGCGGGGGTGCGATATGGATGTACAGTAAGAATCGAAACTGAGTATAGATCATACAAAGGCGAGGTTCGTGTAATACTTTTATAGCATCCTATTATTGTATACGAAGGCACACAAGGCCCGATGTTTACGTCGGCACTATGGAAAAGAATCGTTTCCCTTTTTCTCGAACAAACACAGTCAGAGAGGGAGGGCTGGTTGTAAAACAATTTGCCTGAACCCGTGGTAAACAATGGACCATCACGAGGATGGTGCCGTTGGAAAAGGACCCTTAGACCGGCCACCGGAGTGCCCTTCCGCAATTCTCGTTTCATAAACCCCTTAATTTTACGATGATTATTGCGGGGTACCCCTGTATACGCGTCTCTTTTTCGCCGATCTTAATCCCCCTGTCGAACGACGAGCGCAGAAGTTCGATTCTACGACCTTTTCCTTTTTCGTGAGGCCCCGGGAATGTTACGGAAAACTGGGTTTTATGGTCGCTCCTCTAGACGCGGAGGAACCACAACGGGGAAAAAAAGGGGGCGCTCTCTGTCTCGCTGTTTGTGTGGTCCGTGCCCCTGTCTACCGTTCCACCCTCGACCCCGGGGGTTTTTACTGCTCCAGGTAATTGGATTAAAGAAACAGGAGAAAGATGGGGGGGGGCTGGGGCGACGAGATCGGGGATACCGTCTCTGTATTTACACGTTCATTCTAATAGGAATATCCAATCGGTAAATCCAATTTTTTAGAGTTATCTTTCCCCCCGAAAAAGAAAGGGGGGGGGGCTTCTTGGTCTCTCGAGCCTTTCTTTTACACCCTCACCGGCCATGCTTCCCGAAGAGATTTTTCGTTTTATTACACGTCTCGACGCAAAATTATAATTCCATTAGGACACGGACCGTCTCAATAAAAGATACTGGGTAATTAACCGAATAGACGAAGACTTTTATAACCGGCAATTTCGAAAGGGAACGCGGGATCGGTGGAATCGGGTTTGCTCCCCATCGATCCCCCCTCCCTTTCCCCTGTCGTCGACTATTGTCCGATAATTTTCGGACACAGAAAAGTATCGTCATTCGAAATATCGATACTGTGTCACCCACCACTAGTACACGAGCAACGAACCTTTAATATCCTAGTACCTGCGAACAAGCAGCGACGCTAACTATTCGCGATGATACATAAATCGTCGGTCGTGTTTCCATTGAATGGGGAAACAACGGGTAAACGTCGCGATCGATGTTCCCGTCAATGGCCTGGGTACTATGTGTGTATTCCATTAAGCTTGTCGCGCGTAGTCCCTCGTGCCCCATCAATCGCCTCTAGCAATCTCGCCGCGAGATCGATACTTCCGTATCCGAGGATCGGAGCGGTTAGAACGAACTCGGAAAGAGAGCCGAGACACCGAGAACGATGAAATACCGCGCCAGTGGGATCGGTTAACAGAGAAAGAGAAAGAGATAAAAAGTAAAATGTCATCCTCGTTCAATTACGGTGTACCTCGTAACAGCCACGCGGCTACTAATATTAGTAGCGTTCGTGGAAGCGTGCTTCTGGAAAGCAGGCACTTGGAACGTGCGACTACGCTACCAGCCGTTTCTTGCCTCTTGAATATCGTAACCGAAGCCGCCCTTCCCCTCGAAGCATTCCGTCACCGCAAGAACCGACTGTCTTCGATGGCGAACACCGTAGGCAAATATCGATCGGTATCGAACCACGAGTGCTTTCTATAACCGTTCCGTAACTTGTTCCTGAGTTCTGGAACGACGACTATCTTTTGAGTTGATACCGTAAACTTTATCCTGGAATGTTGTTTCGTAAATATTGGTAATTGTCGGAAAGTTGGAAAAAAGATTGAAGATGATATACACTGCGTGACATTAAAAACCACCTTAAAAATTTCAATCCATGCTGTATCGTGGTTAAACTAAAAGGAAACACTATTTTTTCTGGGGAATAGAATCTATCGAGTTCTAGAGAAATATTATTTCGCAACTTTCCGACATGGCATACTTGGTCTGTTTTTATAGTGATGCCATGGTGAGTAGGTACCATTCATCACCTGTTTATATTACTTTAGTATTGAGATTTCGATCGAGGAATTTTTTAGCGTTCTAACCGAATTGCTGAAAGTGTGGAGTCGATATCCAAAGATCGATGAACGAAAAACATATAAATATCGTCGGAATGTAACCTCGATATAGAGAAAAAATGTGCTTCGCTTTTAATACCTAAACGAAAGAAATGTCCACTTGATTTGCAAAGCATATGGTAATAATTCCCTTGATTGCGGGGTCAGAGAGGTCTTCCGGCAGGTTTATGCGAATAAATGTAACTCGAGAACAGCTCTCCTCCAGGTAATTACATAATAAGAATAATAGGGATCAATTGCAGGGTGACATCTGTTCGAAACAAAATTCACGATAAATACACCCTACTGAACTTTTTATCGTTAATTATTCGCTTTTTTAAGCAAGGTAAATACCAACGTATTACGCGAACAATGACCACAGATGGATGACCAACAGACGAAGATTTCCACGTCATCAGACCGTACAATGGACGTGGAAATCGTTGAACTGTTTTCCAAAAGGAACATTACCATAGACTTACGGAGGAAATTGCTTGCTGGAGGCGTGCCCGTCAATGACAGTAGCGTTAATAATTATATTTTTTTTTCTTACTTTCTGCACGGATCAAAGGGCAAACCGTTTACGTTATACGTCCAAACTGGCCGACTCTTAAATAGAAATTGTACCTACAACGACCATGAAACACCTCGTAGTTCGAATAATTTCTACTTCGTTATTAATCTTCTATAAACGAAACGAATCGAAAAGTTTCCAAGGATAATTCAATAAAAGCCGTACGAAGAACAATAAAATGAAATTCATACTCTGGACAGCGTCCATCGACGCCCGCTAGGAACATCAATCAAAATTAAGACCCGCATTCAACGCCGTGGATACACCCCAGCGATACAAAAGGCAGGGCCGACCATTGATAAAAACCGTTCACTCTCGGTCCTATTCAGTTCAATCTGCACGTGTCAATGAGCTGTTCCTCTACCAAACATTACTTCATAAGTGACTTTCTAGTGTCACGTTGTTTCGTGACTCGCGGGTAGAAGAGACACGTAAACAGTTCCCATCCGATTTACACACTAAATTTTTGCTCTATTGTCACCGGATCCCTTGTAATCATTTTCATAATAACCTCCACAACCGAGCACACGGAATAATTTCACGATACTATGATTTTCAAAACGCTCACCTTGACTGTGTTCGCCAGCGTCGAATGTTTTGCTCGTCATCTGGAACAATGCGTCCAGAGGACTTCCTTGACCCGTCGTCCTCTTTCCGTGATGTCCACCCTGGCCACCGTGCTGTTGCGACGTTTTTCTCTTGAACTGTTGTTGTTGCTGTTGTTGCTGCAACGCAGGATGATGCAAACCGGGATGCAAGCCGTGATGCAGGCTGTGATGATGGGCTAGGGGATCAGGACTCCCAGAGTCGGAAACGGAGCTTCTTCCGGACGAGGATGAGCTGCTCAGAGGTGGTTCGCTGATCGACCCGGACATAGAGGTCAGCGACATGCCCATCAGAGACAAATCTCTGGGCGCGGCGGAATGATTATGATGATGGTGCAGATGATGCTGATGATGGGGCTGTTGTTGGAGATGGTGACGATGATGGTGACTAAGGTTAGACTCGACCGTGTCCCATGGACGAACGATTTTCGCCTTCGGTCGATGGGACAGGATGTCCAGAATACTGAAAGACTTCACGCCTCTCTCGTTTGTGTCACCCCGGTCTCGATCGTCTTCCTCGTCGGATTGTTGCATCGGCACCATTTTCAGCCGTTTCAGGGGCTTGAAGTAATCGTCCGTGGCACCGGCCGCAGACGGTCCGTTACTGCTGGTCCTGCTGTTCAGCTCCTCGTCGTCCTCGTCGTCCTCTTCGTCCTCCCTGAGGGTGGTAACGGAATCACCGCCGCTGCTCTCGTGAGTACGCACGCTACGACCATTGGACATCCTGTAGTCACTCCTGGAGTAGCTATCCTCGTCGTCGATCACGGACTCTCTGGGGTAGCTTCTTCGAGGGCTGAGTCTGTCATAGTCCTCCCTCGACTGGGACAGCCTCTCGTCGTCCTCGGCGCTGGGCGTGACCACAACCAGTGGCAAAGGACTAGGACAACCGACGGAGATCTCGTCCTCGTCGTCCTGAGCGTCGCCACGACCCGGGGAACCCCTGCAAGGCGTCCGTCGGTGAGGAGGCGAGCCCAAGCAACCAGGCGTTGTCGCGCTGGAAGACACCGTCGTTGACGGGGACATTGTGTACGATTCCGTCATCTCCGTGGTACACATTCCTGAAGGATGATCGTTCCAGCCTTATGGTCGGTCTCGATTCTCTTTAGGTTTCAAAAGGAACTTGGAGTGTGTCAATTACTTCGTGAAACACTTTTTCAATCTTTGTCCTGCATCGCACGATACTAATCAAGAGTTCTCGATCACTGTACACACGTCGAACACACGACGACCGCGTGCTCCCGCGCGGCTTTCAGCTCGTCACTGATTATCGACGGCATTGAAACCGTTTAAAGCGTAGTATGTAACTCGAGCACCAGAATTGTTACCGATACCGCGCGGAGGAGCTATACTCCTCGAACCGCTCGAGTCATCCCGGGGTTTCGCGAACTGTGTGTGTCCCGGCACTATAACACCGGCCGCTCGACTTTTCGATGCAGTTTTTTCCGTTCAACGGTGCACCGTCATCGTACTGCCCGTTGAGCGTCCACTAGTCATCGTCTCGACGGACGGTTTCTCGTTACATCACGGAAAAACCTAGAGCCTCCCACGGTCCCGTCGTCCAGGGTTGCGTGCTCGTCATCCTCGGGATCCTCTCGTGGTGTACCGCAAAGCAACCGAACGGAACGAGAGATACAGGGATCACCATAGACGACGTACTGTTCTCCGAGCTCCTCGATCAAACCACTGTCCGCACTGTCAAATCGTGTGTTTCGCGAGCGATCATAGTAAACCCCCGTGTCTGTCGTGAACAACAACGTGGGTACCACCTTCGGTTAGTCAGTGACGAACTCTCATCTCACGGCAACACCTTGATATGTCGATGCACTCGCGTAAAGAACAAAATGCTCTACGACCCAGTTTGCGCGCGTACACACTGTCACAGCACCCGTGAGCGATGATCACAAGGCTCGAACTTGGTCCGATGGTCCCGAGGCCAGCTGGGGATCGACGCGTCGGGCATGCGAAACAAGCGGTCGATACGCGGGACGAAACGTCAATAGGAACGTCGATGGTAAACGAGCGACACGGTGGAGTTCGTGGGGCCTTCGGTATCAGCCCAGTCCAAGCCAGTGACTCGAAATGGTACGCGGGGACGGGGATCTCTCGGTATCGGCCCCGGCTCTTGTTCCCGCAGGGGCAGGCACTTCTCTCACGACCGCCTCGATACGAACAGTAGGTGGGAGCGCTCGATCGTTTTGAAACCCCCCCTCTACTACGGACGCGGTAGCCCACGGTCGCGCCACCTCTACCGCGATGGGGGACGTGGCCTAACCGAGCCCGGGGTCTGGCATATGGGCGGTACCGCTCGTGGCCACGCCCCCATCTAGCCCCACGACGGACTTAAACGTGGCCCTACGACACGGCAAAATGACGCTGCCCCGATGGAATTTTTACGAGACGTACTTAACGTCCTGTGGCGCTGCACCGCGAACCTGCCTCACCGCGTATATACCCCGGCCTTCGACCTTCTTCTTCCTTCTTTCCTCCCTTTCCACACACAGCCACGATACCCCCGCGTCGACCAGCGGCCTCTCCTCGTCGCTCTTTCGTCGTGTTTCCAGCCTCTGAAATCTCTTCCTGTGCCCAGTGCTGAGGCCTACGGAACGTGGGACTTGACCCTCCACGACGAAAACGCCTAACGAGGCCCACCGCCGTGGTTCCATCCCACCCGGGCCGTCGCCGATTTCCTAGGTTCCGCTCCACCGGGACTTATCGGACCGCCCTGGCAAAAACTGGACGCCGTTGCCGTCGCGCGATCCACGGGGTTTCTGGTAATCGAACCAATGCGGCTGACTCGATCGAATCGTTTGATGATTTTCATCGTTCTATGCCACGGGGAGGTAGTAGGCGAGCGTCTCCATCAAGTGGACAGAAATTTTTTAAGTGATTCTGATGTATGATGTAGTAATGAATAGTAATGAGGTAAAAAAGTTTAAGAAAGTATAATAAAGCTTTCTTAATTTACGATTTCATAGATTGGAGAAAAAAAAGAGGATTCGAACACATATGAAGAAACATATAGTGATTCGCAAATTTGTTCGTGAAAGGCTTTGTAGCATTTATTTGATCGAATTATATACCAACACGTGAATTTTATCAGAATTAAGAAAAATTTTTCACGAGATGGTGACTGGAGGAAAGATAATAAATATGTATGAATAGAAAATACATAAAAACTTGTGTACTTAATTGTTGTTTTGAAAGTGAACGAATACATGAATCACCGTACGTGGTGTAGAAAATTTATTATGCTATTGGATGCAATTTCGAACCTCTTTCAAGTAAAACTTTCGAACGTGAATTGTTCAGATATTTTAGAAATTGCATAACTTTAGTAATATATACTTTTACAATAAAGCATCTGTTAACATAGGATTATGCAATTCTGATCAATAGACATTCATGTTGGCAATTACAGACAGTATGTATGTAGATTAGAGGAATAAAATAAGTATATGCAGGTACAGTCTATCGACAGGTGAATGTATTATTAGTATAAAATACTTAAGTACAATACTATGTGCCCATTGTCCACGTACTTTTACAACCATCCTCGACCTTTGTAACGACCCCCCTCCTCCCGCCTCTTACAGACGCGCGCGTCTTCATTCGAACATGTATCCCCTTCGGTTATTGCATCATTCATCGAATTTTTATGGAACATAAATACGATTATGGCTGGTCGTAATCCCTGAATATCAACCGCGAAACACTGAGAATCGAAAAGGAACGGAGCGCAACCAGTTCGAAGATAGTCGAGGGAACCGATTCCAATAAACGGTAACGATCACTTTCCAGTGGAAGTCGCTTCCCTGGCATGAAACGTAAAGTTCGCCATGGTCTCTTGGGTTCTTTTTTCGGTAGGTTGCTCGCGTTTCAGCGATTGATCTCCGAAGATCGTGTACAAGCGGAAGTCCACCGGTGCGGTGCCCACGATGAACATGTTTCCGGATATCGGTTGGAAACGTCGTCCTCTCTCTCGCTCGTCCCGTGTAGGACATCGATCGTTCGGAAAAATCACGGTCCGAATGACCGTCGTTTCGAGCGTCGCTGGTCCGGAACGGGGTCTAGAGAAAGGTGTATCGCGACTATTACATACAGACCCATTATTCTACCGCGCGGGTCACTCCTGAGAATCGATTCAGTCCATGTAATTGTAGCAATCAGTGTCGACAACCTAGCGGCCGATGTTCAGACACCACGCGAAAGATATCCACACCATCGGTGGGTATCGCGGGAGTCGTTAGAAATTGCACGGCGGCGGTGGTGGCCGAGAGTGCTCTTCTTGCGCCGTCGAAGATGGAATGGGTATCTTGCTTTTGCACCCCCCTCCCCATTTTATTCCTTCACAGTTCACTACCACCGGGGGGGAAGAGACCCTGGTATTTTTTGCGCCCCATCTGCCTGACACTCCTCTATCTCGGGAGGCCTCGCGTGACTATGAAGTTAAACGACAGAAGGAACAACCGTCGAACCGAACGGAAAAAGGAAGAACGAGTTCGCAGCCAATATTTTGCGTGTAATGCCCGGGATTTTCGACCGAGATACGAGCTCGGGACTCGAGATTCTTGCGGTGGAGAGACTGTGAGCCGTGTCGTGTGCGAAACACTTTATGTCCACGAATTCACATATTCATTTTCAACATATACCGATACGTTTATTATAGTTTAATGGTGTCTCTGGTATTACAACATAGGATAAGACCGATCGCTACAAAATGATCTAATCCGTTTCTGCTACGTATAATGTTTCTGTTGTAACATTTTAATAAAGAAGTAATGATTCAACGTTTTTCGAACACTTTACGTTTCACTGACAAAATCAAAAATGGACGCTAACACTTTGATCTGAACCTCCTAGATTCTTTTGTATACGACGTTGCCACTAATCGAATCAAAACCACGCCTCCAACTCGCTCCAAAATCACAGAAACGCTTCAGGTTCCCCTAGTATAGCTATAATGTTACTCTTCCACTCAATGTAGCCTGAAATACATCCACTACCGCTCGTAAGTATTAAGACACCTGGTCTGTATAAAGAAAATCTGATATTTCGTAAAAATTATATATTTCAGGACAAATTTTATTACATCATAGTAACATAAGCATTATCCGTCGAGCTTTAACCCTCAGACACCACACTAGTGGGAATTTACACCAGCGTATATATATATCTTTATAATAAATTTTCATAGTTAAAAAATTATTTCTCACTTTTGCAACTATTACCATTGAATTTCTGTAAAAATTTTACCCTAAAAAATATGTTACGAGTTCAATTGGCTTTTATTCTCTTCAAGTTCTTAATCATCAAAAATTCAGAACTCCAATTCGTGCTAGTATAGTGTTTACGTATATTGGGTGGGGTGTGGCTTCTGAGGGTTAATGCTCCCTAAAAAATATTCATTTCAGACTAATATGTACGTCTGACGGAAAGTAAATACTTACTCTATAGAAAAATATTATTCCACAATGATTTGATAAAAGTACTCCTAAGTTTTTATTATATCGTAACAGAGTAATGAGTTACTGTTCCATCAATCATCAATTCTGATCCCATAGTTTTGGCCGGTAGTGTATATGTCCCTATAGGTATTCAACTGCAAGACAACTTAAATGAGCATGCAATCCTACTTTTCCAATCATACGCGTACATGGAACCTCGATCACGGTCCCAGGAAACAATGTAGCAAGAGCAAAGAGATGGGTAAGGATCTGGGGGTCCAAGAGAATCGGTATAAAATCTTGCCGAGTGTATTTCTGGCCGCGATTCAGCGAACGGGTAGTGTGAATGGGAGAGCAAGAGAGTCGGTTGAGCAAAGCTAACCAAAGAGCGGCGGTCCCATGCCTCGGCCCTTTTTCTTCGTCTCTCGGCCTTCCCGTCGGCTTTTCTATCCCGATACAAAGAGGCGCGAGCGAGCCTAATTATTATGATAGCTCGCCACTGGATTCTGTCGGTCCCTTTGATCTACCGCCGTTTAGCATGATCCCCCGATATTTAGGTAGGGCCCCATTGTCCTGCCCCGATGGAAGGGGAAAACCTCGTGCACACCGGATCGTTATGGTGGTGGTGGTGGTGGTGATTGTGGTGGAGAGGGAGTTTCGTATACGGGGGCCTGGCCCATGGAGCCGGGCTCTCGCGGTCTTCGTGAACCGGGACACGATAAACTATTCATCAATGAGCACTTTTTTTCGGTGAAATTTACACTTTCCTCCCGTTTCACCTTTCCTCTTTCTTCGACGGGCTCCTCAATTGGACCACACGCGAGCGCCTTGAGCGATCCGACCGGTCTATTCCCCCTGGGAATTAATCTCCGGTGCTCCCTTTTAATCTTCCTCGGATGATGGAATATGGAAAAACTTGGTACCGAAAGGGGAAAGTCTTGTTGGTCTCGATACCGTCTGGTGCCATTTAATGCGTATAGTTAACTCGGACACAAAGTGACCGTCTATTAATCCGTGCGACGAATTCTGATCAGCAGGGTAATACAGAAAAAGGGTTCGTAACTTCTAGGGTAGATAGTACTCACCGCGTGATGAAAAAAAGTTCTGATAAACATGGATCGAAAACTGAATAATTTCAAAATCATAAACAATTTTCTCCTTCGGTTACAGCAATGGACTTTCTCGCCTCGGGGGGAACGATAGATTATCTTATCATTTTTTTTTTCCTGGTCACAAAAGGTTTTAGATAGTTTTTATTAGTTTTCATTTACAATTTTCTTTACCATAGAAGTTACGAATCTTTTTTCTTGTATCACCCTGTATAGATAAACACCGTTGGTTCTACATTTGCGGCTATTATTATACTAACCATTTAGATTACCACACCAGGTTTTATCTGTAGGAATGTACCATACGTATAAATTAAATTATCTCTGATCAACCAATGTTCGAAGTTTCACAAGATCATCAGGCATAATAATAACGTGATTCGTTAAAAAAAAACTATGCGCAAAACCAACATCAGTATCCTGGTCCGATGTTTCATCTTCTTGTCTACTTCGTCTTTTCGCTTCCCATCAACACCTGCCCGTAAGACCACAGAAACGAAGTCATTTGGATTTCCAACGCGCGCGCGCGCGCGCCAACGCAGACGACCAGGATGAAGAAACAAGGAGGCAAGGCACCGTCCTGGCCGAGAGAATTTGCGAAACGTGACGAAACGAGTTGGCACCGGGGACCGAAGCTTTAGCGACTGCTCGCTAATGAAGGGATATTTATGCGATAACAGTACGCTGGCTTGTAATCTGCCGGATACGCGCTGACTTTATGCAGGCTGGATTCGGCGTTTGGATCCGTAGTCGAATAAATAAGCATGCACAACGAAGACCTTTCGCAATACGAGACAAGAGTGTTTCGCGTATCCCGTGGACCCACCAACGGCCTCGGCTTTCCCTTTGGCAAAGGTTTCGTGACATTTCACGGAATGTTAGGAGGTCGATGTACGAATTGTTGCTATATCTGAACGGAATTCTGTAGGAAAATTAACATATTCCAAATGGCGTGACTCGTTGGCGATCCTCTTTGTTCGGACTGGTCGCTTACAGGACACCCACCCGTTATCGTTTTAAAAATATATTTCTGCAAGGAGTGATGATGACATTAGAAACTGAGATTATCAGACGGTATTTCACGCTGAATGAATAGAATATTAGCTGGAAATCCTGCTGGCGAATGAAGTCACATTAGGACGAGTCTCAAAGTGAAATTGAAGATACGTCAACAGAAACCAGGTCACATATGATCCATTCCCTTATCATATAACATAACGCAATATTTACGGTATAATATATTTCCTTTCCATTATTACACATTTATACCAATTTATGAAAAAAAATTCTGTATAATTTTGTTTTCCATTATTTCGCTGCCAGCTCTCCAAAAATTAAAAAAGTCATCTTCAGTTCTATCTTGCTTATGTTGCACTTGACTAACCATTCTTATCTTTCGAATATTCAGACGACTTAGGCCGTATATTCCTCGATTTAGTGCATTAACCAGACGATCCCATTTTTCTTGCATCCACGCGAACCACGTTGCTTTACAGCATGAAATGTTTCATCGAATATCAACGAATTGAATCTACAGAGATATTTACACCTTGTCCGGCTTAATAACTCGTTAAATACGTGCAGAAGGTGGCTACCCAATTAAATTACCAAGCAGGTTACAGGTGAATCCACTGATACGGGGGAAACGCGTACAACGATTTCGCGACGGGCAAAGAATCAGGTTCAGATACGTATTCTATGGTTAATGGAACACCGAGGAGGCGAGGTACATATACTCGTAGTCGTACGGGTAAAGCGACGTGACGAGCACTAATAACTATCCACGACGCCGTCATTCTTATCGAGCCGTTCCATCGAATCTGAGGCTCTCATTCACCTGATATAATGGACACCTATACTTAACAGTAATTGCCGCGTGCGTCTCGTAATAACGATCCAGTGAACAACTCGCAGTCCATGGTGAACACTTGTTTGCGTCCACTCTCGAAGGTTACCTCCATCGGTGTCCAAACCGAGTCCCCGTGTTTGACAGAGCACCGCGCGGCCTGTGGTCTTCGAGACGTTTCATCGTTCTTGTTATTCTCTGGATTCAACCCTTGGTACTGTCAACGATTCTTTGTACACAACCATTCGTAAGTATTAGGACACCTGTTCTATACGAAGGAAATGAGATGTTCCATACAAATGATACACTTTAGGCCACTTTTATTGCTTCATAGCAGCATAAGCGTTGTCCATCGAGCTTTAATATCAATATAATAGCCCTAAGTGATACCCCATCGACCAATGCTTTTTAATGTTTGCTGTTAGTTATGGGCGGAAGTGTAATTTCTTTATGAATAAAAGTGAGATGTCGGGTTTATCAAAGACTCGGGTTGTATCCCTTCCTGCTATGTTTTAGGCAAGGTTTGTTAATTATTGAAGCCTAAAGAGTGGGTGAACTAAAGGTAAAACTTGTGTACGTGTCCACTTCCATAACCCATCTTTCATGCTCAAACCTTGGCCCCTCGACCCTAATCGAAAGTGTAACTTCACCTAAAATCATGGACTTGGAATTCTTATTTGTGTTCCTCCAAAAAGACCACATACCTTCGGAAAGCTTTCGAGAATATGACAGACAAATATCCTGCCCCCACTAACCTCCAGGACTTCTACCCAAATTAATCTCCTGTTTGACCGCAAACTTCGTGCCCTATTGTCCCGCGAAACTTCATTCCTCGACACCCCAGACCATCGACCGCCTCGGGCCACGGGTCTCGCTCAAAAACGTGGCGGCGCGCCCCGTAACGCGACGACGCCCGCTAATAATGTGTACACGACGTCTTCGGGTCGGTATCGACCTATTCCATCACGTTCTGTGTCCTCCGCGTTAGACGCGATACGTGTACTTATAGCCATAATTGACGAGAGAGCCAGGAACGAGTCACGCGAACCCGCTCCGACAGCAGTTTAACGTGGCTCCGCGCATGTGCAGAGCTCGGTTACCTCTCTCTTCTTTTTCCCTCGCTCACTTTCTCTCTGTCTACCTCGTCCCGTGGATATAGGGGGGTAGGGAGTCTATCTATTTTCCCCTTCCACGTGTGCCGCGGGTACGTATACCGACCGTAGTATCCACAGCGTCGGAATTAACCCCACTCGGCCCCCATCGTACAGCCCTCAACACGCCCTCGTCCGTTTCGTCGTCTCTCTCCTGTTCAAGGTTATCGCGCCTGTTCCTGGTACCACCACCCTCGTGCTCGTCGCTCAGCGCCCAGCCGCTTCCCACCAGTCCACGCCCCTCCTTGGACCTGATTGGCGAACGAACCCGGACGAACTGGTCCTTGGGACCGATTTATATCTTCGCCTGCCGCGGCAACCGTTCTCTCTCGCCCCCTCCCCTTCCATCGTGGCGCCCTCTAACGTGCGTTCGCCGAAATTTTTATGTCCAACCCCCGGGGGTTGCGCGACAGTCGTCGTCGTCACACCACTTACCCCCCCCCCCCCCCCTCGTGACGCCCCGTATTTTTCTCATCACCGACCTCTCGCTCCTCCAGGTTCGCCCGGCGAAATTACGCGCGGCCGGACTGATTTAACGAGGTTTCCTTGGAGACTGCCGACACTATCTGTCCTCCACCGGGGGAAAGTTCGAATGACGTGGAAAACGGGGGTTGATAGGGGGAGGGTGGGGGATAACCATCGCGACGGAGATTCGACGCGTTCCGACCGAGTCGCTCCGAAATTGAAATATTGAGTAGGCTGTTGGAAAGGGAGACTTTGATTTGGCGGAAATGGGGGATGATTAGGGGTAGAAGATACGTATTGAGGTTGTTTAGCTTCCATTTTGAAATACGGAGAAAGAAAGAGTTATGTCTAAATCGTGGATGTTTTACAGAGGTAGCGGATCCTGATGTCGTTTTTAATAAATGAAATGGTCCAGTTAATACAATGGACTCCAGTTCGGTCTCCTTTCGGCCCAATTCAGCGGTTGTCCCAATTATAAGTATCATGGTATATTCAGTTAGGTTGTGTTCTTTGAGCATTGCCCCATATAAATGGCTACCTCGATTATGGCCCAAATAAGCGGAATCCATTGTAGTATGTATTGAGAAACCAGAGGGTGTTGAGGGAAGAATATTTTGATTTAATGGACAAGCAGAAATCAAGGGTGGAAGTGGTATTCATCGATGGGTGGGAGCTTTCAGAGGGTCACAAAGAAGCCACGAAACTGCTTGGAGATCGCTCTTTTGCGGCTATCGAGGTAAATACCTGCAGATGACCGGAGGTCTCTTCGAGGACTCGAACAATGCCGACCGATGGCCGGGACCAATTGGACAAACGACCGGCCATTGTTAACCCCTGCGAAGGTGTCGGGTCTCCGAAGCATCTCTTATTAGGCACGCGACCCTCGTAGAATGAAGATCGCTGCCGGCTCAACTGCGAGTCGGATGGGAGACAATGAGCTTGAGACTTTTCTATCGAGATCCGCCGCGAAAGGGTTTGGAGGGGGCGAAATCGGAGAACGGCGAATCAAACGCGGACAAAGACGCGTTGTTCTTCTGTTCGTTCAGTCCCGATAGAAACTTCGGAGAACGCATTGTTGCCCGTAGGACTTCATTATGTTCTCATTGCTGAATAACTTTGTTGGGCCTGGTTTGAAAGAAGAAAAATTACAAGAAAGGTGAACGAACTGACCTTCAGACCAGGAACTGTGAACACGTTTAATCGCGGAATAGGAACTAAAGGAATAAAGATTGTAGTAAAATGCCGCTTGGAAGTACAGATTGAACTGACGGAACCAGTTTTACGAATGGCTCTTCAATCCTGCAAAAACTTGAACGGTGATAAAAAGTTTCACGTTATGGTTTTAATATCAATATTCCTTTCGTTTTAATATCGACAGTTCGATGTAGCTTTGGTAGACATTTTTTACAGACAGATTATATGCCAGAATTTGTCCATTGCTTTGTCAACAAACTAACGACACCCTCGAGGAGGTTTGAGCTAGCGTCGCCGGTCTTCTCCTTCCCCACGCTCCTTGTTCCCCCATAGAAAGGGAATTCGTGTTCTATCGCCCGGAAATGATTCGATATAGCCCGAGAACGTCAGCCAGCGAAGTCAGGGTGCTGACAAATCGAGTGTCGTCTCGGTCACCGTGGAACACGAAGATTCTTTCCGTCCATCGTTCGATCGATACTCTCTTCCACGACAATCCTCAAACTTCAAGAAAATTTCAAACCACGAAGAACAATCTTCTCAAACGATTACATAACAGTATTCCGTACCCTCTTCAGGTGTTTCTCGAACACTGCTGAAAGCCACCAAAGTACCCTCGAAAAATACTTTAGTCCAGAGTAGAATCGAGGCAATCAGGTTTCATTCTCCGAGGCTGCTACGGCGATTCGACGAGCACCGATCCTCTTGCCATTATTAATTTCCAGAGCGTTTCCCACGGGCTTTGTGTGCCCGGTGACCGGAACAAATCGCGGTGTCGGCGCACGGGACATGTAAATCCGAAATCGATGATGAACTCGGAAACTAGAGACTCTTCGTTGACTTGACTCCACGAGCGCCTAGGTCTTTTACCGAACTGTATACAGGCGTTAGATACGCTTGCCTACTTCGGGCTCGGTGTCTATGGGTGGGCACGACGAGATGGCGTTCGACGCCTACAGCCCCCGTGTCTCCACAGCCAGAAGAACACGGACAGGTAGGTATAAAGGCCCGATGAATACGGGCTACAGCACTTCGGTTCTCCGCGGGCGTTTTATTTGCAACCGTGACTCTGGGTCCGATCGATTCGCGATACTCGGAAAGAGTCGGTCGACCTCTCTCTCTCTCTCCTTGAAACCTGGCTCCCGCTTGTACTCGTGAATCTCCCTGTCACCGAGGCGAGCACCGTTCGTTTCGCTTCGATTTATCCGTCGAGTGTCGAGAGAATTGTGCAAATTACGCTTTTCTAGGGAACCTCTCTACCCTCGATCTTTACCATTCAAGTTTGATGTGGCGTTCGACTGATGAGAAGCAAATGGATAATAAGGTGTTCATTCTCAGGATGATCTATACTATTTTTTTTTTTAAATAATCCAACAAAATTTTACGCAGGGAGTTATATACCAAATCCTTAATCTAAGAGTTATATACTTAATCCTTAACCGTCCTCCGACAGGAAGCTTATTTTTCGTAATATATCATACTATAACAAATATACAAAAGTTCGAACTCCAAAATATGAAAAGTCATGAAAAAACTTGCCACTTTACATCTGTAAAGTTTCATTGAAGTTTGATACACTAATAGCAACGTTGTATATATTTTGGGTCGTAATAGAGGACGAGTGGCGAGCAGATAGCGAACGAGTGCTAGACACGCCCATCGATACCAATAAATCGATGGACCCGGCTACCGGTCGAGCCAACCAGGCGAACACCAGGGCCCGGGGAACGCGACCGCCGAAAGTCGATGCAAAATACTGGAAGCAAAGGGGGGGCCCTGGCTATCTACGATTCCCTCGACGGTTTTATTATCTCTCTCATGGCGGAGACGTGTCGCCCCGAGGCGTCGCATTTAAATTATAAATTATTCGAGAATTACGACGCGGCCGTTTAGAAAGCGCGGTTAACGCGGACGACTAATCGAAACGCGTTTAATCTACTCGTTCCCCCCTCGACGCTATAATGTAACATCAACGTTTCAATCTTAACCGAGACAACGGAAGAAAAAATGGAGGGAGTGAGAAAGAACCATGGAGAATAATAATAATTACCATCCAAGAGGGGTGGGCCAGTTTCCACGTCGAGCAAAAAAAAAAAACTCGAGCATGGAACCACCAAGATTTCCCCTACTTCGAACGCATCGAATGAAGCTGTTCGACGACCACAGGGTCAGCTGACGAGCACACACACACATAAGTTATTCTCCGAAATTTGACGTGTCGCGTTCAGGGCGTGCCCTGATCGGCTCGAGGGGAAGATACTCCATCACGCTGAGTTACAATAAATCTCTTCATTGAATGACCCCGATAATTGGCGAAGGGACGATCCACGATGGCTGTGTACTTCCGGAGCGGTGTATATTCTCGGTCTAGTTTTCGATGGGGTACTGGTCCCCGTATGGAGAAGGGCGTGCATCACCTTCCGGGGTTGTTCCTCTTTCGAATAGGTTGAATCGAATCAGGAACTCGTCGGTGATACGTCGGGAACACAGACACAGGATATGGAATCCCACTTCCCTTCTCTTCCTCTTGTCATGTTAATTCGTCGGGATAATGCATCACGGTGAATAAATTGTAAGCGATTGACTCTGCGAAAGAAGCATCTGCAACGCAATCACACCGCGAGTCGTTCGGTGTTTGAAGGAAGAGTAACGACAGTTGTATACATGTGGGTAATTATTGGTCGAACGTGAAACAGCAGTGGTTCCAGGTAGACGACGAAGACGACAACTACATCCCGTTTCCGTTGCGACATAATGCGCACGCGCAAGCTCGGACGTCCGCGATATTTTTTCGAATGGCCACCATTGGTATCGTTCTCGAAACTCCGCGCCTCGATATTAACCGCAGTTCACTTGTGCTCGCTCACTGCTCGGTTGCCATACGACGTCGTAAATTCCTTGTGTATTTCCTGTTTGCGGTTACCGCCGCCGCGCATCCACGCTGGGCTCCGGTCAGTTGCGCCGCCGTCGTCGTGAGCCAACATGGCGGACGTGCGGAGTGATCCCGGCTAATCGACCCTGAGACGGATACGATTCCCGCGGAATTGCCCTTTCAACAGAAAACCGCTCGTAACCCGGCGGGGCAATAAATATTTTTCTGTACTCCGCGGAACGAAGACGAGATAATATACACATCGCTCCGAACCGTTCTGCACGATAGTTAGTTAATTCGCGATGTCTTCATTCCCTTTTCCTCTGTGTCCTCCAGTTCTGGCTGGAAAGTATACACGATATGTCGTTCGTTGTCGATTGTTTCACTTTTTCAACTATTCACTGTATTGTTACAATTATATACTAATACGTATCATCTTCTTGTTGTTTGTTATTGTTAAGAAGGTAATTGTGAATTGTAATGGTAACGATATCTATGGCCTGTATATTATACAATATACAGACACTGTATAGTTAGAAACACCTAGAATACCTTCGAAACATTCGAATGAAATAAATGTGTATGTCTTTGAATGAAAATCAATGAACTTTTAAACGTTTCCTCTTCAATCATGAGAGTCCCACAAAAGAAGAGGCTTCAAAGAGTCCTGTGTATCGGTGAACGAAACGAAAGCAATTGGTCGGGCAATAGCGGCGGAAAGCAGCGCGTGGCAAGCTGGTGACATGGCGGCGACAAGCACCCTGATGCCCCTCGGGCCCAGAGCTCGTCGCATTCAGCCCCGATAATCGCGTCGCTCGGGGCGGTCAAACATCCGAGTTTGTCCCGCGAGCACAAAAGCCAGCCAGCGGCGTAGAGCCCCGCCAGTCAATTCCAACTCCATTTAGGCTCCATTTAGCCCGAATCAGTTTCACTAACCACTTTTACGGGAAGGGGAGGGGGGGGGAGGAACAAGGGGAGACACGAGGGATCGTTTCGTGGGCCATTCAGAGGGATCCGCGTCGTGTGGATTTTCGTGGACTGTGTTCTCGAGTGGCATCCGAGGTCTTTTTGTTGCTCGCCACTCCGTGACGTTCCATCAATTTTCCGTTCCGGCTCGCGCCTCACGCCCGATGATCCCTTCCACCGTTTCACGCACAACAGAGGTTCGTCCCTCTCGTCGACCGTCGCGACACTAGGATCTCTTTTAAAAACTCGGTTCGTAAAGCCAACGACATCGACGGATTCGTCATGCCCGGGGACCGTGATCCGTTCCTCACTCCCCTCCCCCCAACACTGGCCGCTGAATAGCCCGTTGATGACTTGATACTTCGAGCGCGAAAGAATTGTAGGCGCCCGTGTTATTTACCCGTCGTCCCCCAGACGTTTTGTACCCAATCGTTTTTTTTTCTTTCTTCTGTTAAGGGGGGAGCCACGATTTAATGTAGATCGAAGTGACAACGTTTCGACGGGTCTATTTCAATTTAGCAACGTCAGGGCCCGTGGAACGTAGCCGGATCACGGCCGACTTCCGTGCCGCCGTGCCCGCGGACCCACTGTGTGGGGCCCGATGTCCTCGGCCACACGTAGCGCGCGGATGAGGTGGAAGGATACAGGGGAACCCGACTTTGGAGCAAGTTCGCGACGAAGATTGAAGCCGATCGATTTTCTACCGCGAACTTTTAGTCGAAAAAGTTTACGGTTGATTTTGTTAACAAGAAGATTTTACAGGGGAACTTTTGCTTTTTCGTTTTAGTCCTTCGGTGATATACGTGTTTTGTCACGGGTAAGGTCTGAACTGGTATGTCAATAATCGTTGAGTAATTGTCAAAAACGAGCTTCCCAGTGATGTGATGAAAATATAAAATGTGTATCTAACTTTAAATTCTAGTTCCCGGATTTCTAAAAAACCTTATTCTTATTCATAATCCAGTAAAGTATTATTTCCTAGAATGAATAGAAACATTTCGAAACATAGTAGGATACGCATGCAGTTATTATATTTTTTTCTGAGAAAACACAGTACTTTCACTGATGTATATTTACATATGGTGCGTACGTCGCTGAAGGGTTAAAAAAAAATGTCGAATTTCCACAGACCTAAGTCAAATTTCATAAGTAATCTAATTTATCCAATAATCACTGATTAATCTGTAGATGACCGAAAGTCATAGTACAACATTAAAACTCTAACTCGAAAATGCAAAAAGTCACGGAAAGACCTGTTCGTCCTCTAAAGATGTAATCTTCGATCCTTTCCAAAGTTACCACGGTCTTACATTCGCGATCACAATCTTCTACACAGTGAATTGAACTAAAGAAAAATACCTGTACGTTTGAAGTATTATCGAGCCTGTTTACAAGTACGTATACACCAATGCATCCAGCTTGACTTCCGGATTTCCGTGTGTGTATCAGCAATGGCCGCGCGAGCGTGAGGCGCGCAGCGAGCTCACAGAAGGTATTACACTTTAGTGGCACAGAACTTAAAGTAAGTATATAAAAGCAATTCGTGTGTGGCCCGGAGATGGCCGGTTCTTCACCTCGCGAACGAGAAGTCGGTTCCCTTTGATGTTCAGCCTACCCGCGCGCGCGTCTGGTGGGAGTCACTTCTCCGGTCTCTCGCCCCCACCCCTCAACCCTTCGTTGAATCCCTTTACCAGCCACGCTAACCTCTTACTTCTGTCTCGTTCTCGCCCGCAAACCCGGCATCTCGTCGAGCCCTTTTCCTCCACGTTCAACTTTCCCTCTCTTTCAGGCCCGTGCATTTTCTTCATCGACGTTTTTACACCTCGAACACACGCCTCGCGATGTACTTTATGCTTGGCTACCTGAGATCGCGCGTCTGCGATACGCGCGATCAGAAAAACAAATTCCGGATCTGACGGGCTAGAGAACCAGTCGAACGATTCGGATCCACTTCGTCGATGGGACACAAGAAAGTCGAATAGCTCTGTGGCTTCTTTGTGTTATTTTTCTTTCTTTTTTTTTCTTTTTTTTCGAATCCTTCCGAGGAATGCGTCTTTTATGGAAACTGGTCTTGTGTGCAGGAAATGTTAGCTCCTTGTCTTGGCTCGATGTGAAAATTGGGATTCAAATACGGTATCAAATATTATTTTCTTCTCTTTACTCGCCTAAGAAGTGTTCATAGGATTACTTATAAAGCTTTCCTCTGAGGATTTATGTCCATTTTCCAATTGTAATAGTTTCATCCTATTGTAATATACAATAGGACGCAGCCAATCAGAAAATTAATTCAAATGATGCTTTGGAGATAATCAATCATACGACCACCTCACAATCAGGTTTATTAGTAGATAGACCACATACCAGTAATTGGTTGTATACATATATATATTTTTCTGACCCGATTTCCCGTTGAAAAATCGTAAAAGGACGAATTCATTAATGAATTTATTGTACAGTTAAGAATCGGCACAATCGAGCCCAGCAATTATCGGTTGTATTTAGATATTACCGCAACGTCGTTAGATCGTTACACGAGCGTTTCATTAGCGATCTGACATTTAATAATACGTCGCCGGCGGAGCGTACAGGCGCACGTGGTAAGCAACGGCCAAGGAGTACCGTTGTCGACGGTCTAATCGGTGGCCTTTATATTTAGATCCGAGCCCACGCCAAATCAGCGATGATTAATAGAACTTTGCAACAGTTCCGCGCGACAACGAATGATAATTGGCAGCTGTGCTGATACCTACAGGACTGCCAGGTGGGCCCATAGAAATGTCTGAGCGGTTAATTGTTTAATAGATTAAGAAACAGATTCTTTCCAACGATTATTAATAACGTTAATATTTTTCTTACAAGGGAACGTGTAATATACTCTAAGACTTATGAAATGTAATTCAGCAATAATGGTAAACTCGCTCGCGAGATCTAACTTCCGGAAAGCTGAACACTCGGAGAACGTTTCGCGCACGCTGTGATAGAGAGCAGATGTAAACGTGCCTAGGATTCTAAGAATAAATACATACACAGCAGAGTAGCAAAAGAGGTGCGCGCGAAGTCGCGAGGATTGCCGAACGGGAGCAGACAAGCTGGCGTCCTGCCCACCGAATCATTAGCATGAAACCGAAGATTGGAGCGGAGTAAATGGCGGATGTGCAAGGTCGTGTCAGCCAAGACCACTTGTCACCCGGTCGGGCATTAAGAAACGAGCGATCGTACACGTTTTGAATAAAACTTTTCCTTATGACTCGGTAACCATTGATTTCTGGACCCGTGTTTTATTGACGCTTTCCTGTTTACCTTGACGGGGCACCACGCGTGGCCAGCCACGTTTGGATCATCAATCTTCAGAAGTCTCTGTACGTGTTTAAATGGAAGTGTCTTGCGAAGTGTCTTAAAATTCGTTGGCCACGAAGCGGCGTAGGTGTACGGATCTTAACGACAAGACAGATGTTCCTTTCGGTTGGTTGATCTGCAGCTATCCATTTCTAAAGAACGTAGATCTACGCACTAATTAAATACAATTTAATAACAGTAAGTCTACTTTTTCCGGTATCGTAAGTTGGGGTAACTTCGACTCACAATCAGTGAGGTAGTAACTTTATCCGAAAGTCCTTATCCCAAGTTTAGTATTTCACGTAAAAAATACCTCCCAAGGAGCTGCAAAATCAAAAATGATTATATTTTCATTTTGGGACAAAGTTACCTCAATTCGTGGTAGCTAAACGCTGCCACCTAAGGGAATCGATCTTCCAAAGAGTCGAATAGGAATCGAACATCCCTACTTCCAAGTACTCAGACGATCTAACAGATGAAACTTCCAAGTCCACACTCTACCATGAGTTCTCTTCCGTCGGATTTGCCCCACATCAAAGAAATATCGTTCCCACCGCCGAAATCAAAAGCAGAAAGATCATCCAAGACAACGATCCGCCACGATGAAATCAATTTAACAGGTTTGTCCCGCGCAACACCCCGACCTTAAATCGCGCTATAATTTTCTCGTATCGCGGTCTGCATCTGACAGACAGGTCAGCTAATTACGTAGACGCGCGTAAATCAGCCGGTTGTCGAGGTCGGCTGCGGCTGCGGCGGCGCGAGGCGAAATTAAAAATTATCTACGAATTAATTAGCGCGCGAGAGACCGCGGAGCCACGTTAACGAAGCGTGTCAGCGTTTGTCTATCGTGTTACTACGCGGCTACGTAGGCACATATGCGCTCGCGGATGTATGCGTGCCGGACACACAACCATCGAGATGGAAGATACCAGCTAAAAGACGGACGAAGTGCGAGCAGAGGGAGGCTGCTTTCGGAATTCCAGCGTAACGTGAAATTAAGAATTACACAAGCAATTACCCTGGCTCGGTTAAAAGCCTAACGCGGTGTATCATCTTCCAATTACTGCCTCGCGAACGATAACCCTCGCGCCGCGTATTCCACCACCGTTTGTACCGTTATAGTTTCGCTGCGGAACGGCCATTCCGCTACGTCGATTAAGCGAAACTATCGAAAGATTGATTACACGCCGTCGGTAGCTTCCCCTCCCCCTTTTTTTGTTGTTTACCGGGAAACTTCTGCCTGAACGCCGTTTCCTCGACGTAGTTACGAGTTCCGAGAATTATCAGACGATCCGACGATTCCGTAAGAAGTTTGCGATCGAGTCATCGACACTGGTCGATTTTCGTTCGTACGAACTCGTCGTTCCAGGCTATTTCCATTGAATCGTCACGTGTACAGGTAGTGTTTAACCCTTTCGATACGGCCATGTCTGTTGGGAAACGTACAACACGATGGGGCTGCACGAACCGCGCATGTATATACTTTGTCGCGACACAAACGTTGGCAATGCTTCCCTACGTTCACATATTGAATTATGAATAATCTTTGAATAAGAAAATAAACGTTCGAGTGAAACGTAATAGGATAAACGCCATTTGTATTCAAATAAATACACTACGTTCTGGCTTAATGGGCGGGGTTTTTTTTACACAGTGATTAAAGCATGATTGCGCTTAACGTGTTAATAGCAATGAAATTTAATATTAATTCTGCTTCGACAGTTTAAGAACTGTTTAATGGACAGAGTAGTTATGTTGTAGATAATGGCGAGCGACTGTAATCGTCCATAGTCTACACGGAGGTCGCTTCAAGGTGGGAGACTATATTCGCCCATTGTTTCGAAAGGGTTAAACGTATCATGACAGAATTCTTTTATATATATATATATATATATGTATATATATTTTGATACGTTCCGTAGCCAGACCTCCTCGCGTGACTTTCCGTTCACGCCACGTGGGTGACGTGGGTCAACGATTGCCCAAAGCGAAACACGCTACAAACATTTAGGTACAGTGTACACCATATGACGTTTCCAAGAATGAAAATACCAATTTCATGAAGGAAAAGAGGCGATATATAAAGTGTGGTGTGTAACGAGACGAGTAAGTCGAAATAATTGATATTATCATATCGGTAGCAAGAACCCAAGTGGCCAAAATGGAAAGTTTGGTCACACTGGCCACGGACCGTGTTAATAAACGTCTTCGTTTATCATTTAGGAGCGAATACAGAAGAGATTGCTACGAAAATTGTCATCTATGATAAAAATACATTGTATAGAAATTCAATTTTCTAAAAGATTTCCCTACTTATCATTACGTTTCATATTTTCTGGCTAATCTTCGTATTTTCTAAATAGGTTCGACGTGAACAATCTTTCCACATGAGTCAGGTTCTTTTTCTTTGAAGTAATCTGCAATTGCGTACGAGATTTATTCACGGTCTAGTGCTAAGAATCGACTGAATTAACAAATTTGATTCGATAGCAGGCATGGTCGTTCTATTCCAATAATGTTTGCAAGTTCCTCGAGGCGATGTAACGCCCACGCCGCAGCTCGAGCACTCGGTGAATGGTAAATCATCGGGATCTCGAAAACAGATCTCGTTTCTTATTCTGGATCCGACGGCGTTTTTCTCCGTGGATTTGTGGAATAGGCAGCCCGACGACAGCTTTATTATAGCTTTGAAAGTAGTTCCTACGTTTTAGCTGCACTCGAGACACTATTATACACCGATACTGTGAACTACGCGGAGGGAAAAAACAGTTGATAGATCTATTTACTCGTTACGAAGTTTAAACTCCTATCACTTTTTCCTCAAGTTTCCCCTCTAATTAAAAGATTAACTTCTGTTTCACACTGAAGTTTGTTCCATGAATAAGAAAATAAAATGTACAGTATGTATAACGGAAAAATGAATTCGGGCACAGACATTTCTCTTTATGTTTGCTGATGTGACAAAACTTCTGCAAAAATGCTAGCTTTCATAAAATTACACGGAGATACCTACATAGTACGAAATTCAAAACAAGTTTTATCTATGTATGTATATGCAGCTGGACGAAAGTATTCGGACGTTCCATTTATGAGCAGTAAATCGTATCGTGAAACATGAGTTTCATGAACAGTTCATATTGTGTTATATCTTTATTTTATCCATTCCAGGATGGTGTGAGAGAAAAATTTTAAAACAAAACATTACAAACGGCTTAAACGGAGCGCCAACACTGTACAATAAAGTACTAGTACAGCAAAAGGTTTTTTGTCTGGAAACATTTGTCCGGTGCTGTATATACACAACTATTCTCTGTACTAACTTTTTTAGTTCCCTTCAAGCACGAAAGTCGATTAACCCTCTTCGATCACGAAATCATACCAGCGACGAGGGTATCTAAAATATAGATTTACTAAACTAAAATGTGCACGAAGTTGTTCAAAATTTGTATATTACACCGTAGGAACTCTTTTGTGATTACTAATAACCGAAAGTTGGATGTGACCTGTACAAATAAAACCATTAAATCGAAAAATCGTTCAGACTCTCCGTACCACAAGATCTCCCCATCAATCCCAAGAAAAAATTCCCGCTAATAACTCTGTCACACCTCGAATTCCGATTCCCCTTTCGCGTCGCCAATTCCCTCCGCAAACGGAATGGGAACCTATAGAGACCCATCCACGGGGGATTGGTTCTTCCACCGTTCTGATTACGGGCCAGGTGCGAAACTAATAGACGGTCCTCCTCCCGCCGCGAAATTTCCGACGAGACTCCGCGCCGCGATAATTATTCTCCGCCGTCACGAAAAGTTTCCAGAGCGAGAGCCACTCGGATAATAACTCGTAGTCCACAGTCCTCCTCCTCCCCCCACCTCTGTCCTCGTGTGCCTCGTCCTCTCGCGTTCATCAGTCGTACCTGCCCTCGTACGCGGAACATTTCCAACAATTTAGCCCGGTTTCAGGATGAGACAAACGCGCCAGTATATACATCTCCCTACGGTCTAATGACATTTTCTAATCTCGATTACAGACCGTCCACCCACACGGTCGCGCAATATCGAGGGACAGAAGAGGATTGGACTGTGAACGTGACGAAGACAGAAGACGTTAGACACCGCGGTAATAATCGACGGTTGTACACACACACATAAAAGTAGGTGTATATGAATTTTTTCCAGGGATTAATTGCCACCGACGCGAAGCTTTTTCGTCATTAAAATGATATTATACCAGCCGCTGGAAACCCGCCGCGGACAATTTACATGCGGGGTGGCGCGGACACGATAATGGGAGAGAGAACACGCTCGCGCGCGCGCGCGCGCGCACGAGGAAGCACTGGGGGAAAGATGCTGGCTGCCGGTGAAAAGGCGGTATTATACACGAGACGGTTACGGTGTTTCGTTGATTACCTCGGATCTCGTCTGTGCATCAACGCCCGGAATTGCCGCGGAACCCCACCTACCCTCCAACCCCGCGTTTGCTTATTTCAGTCCTCCGATCGTTTTAATTACTAGCTCGCAGAGAGGCCACTCTTGCGGTTTCTTGGGTACCGGAAGTCGCTTGGCTGGGGCCCGTTTTCGGATTCTTGCGAGGGGAGTCGAGAAGGTGTTGCGAGAGCAGATATGGGGACATTTGTTATCTGGATAAAGAGATCGGAGTAATGGATGAAAGATAAGAAAAAAGTATTTTCTCACTTCCTGAACGATTGGACATTTTAATCCACAGACTTGTGAAATATTCCAGAATTAGCGTGCAATTAAGTTTCTTAAACCGTATGACGTGATATATATTTTGTTATTCCGTGTTGCAGCCACGTGTACCACGTTTCATAGACAAATTCGTCATACAGAACCCTTTAATCGTCAAAATTACAAAGGTAAAGTGAATTTCACGAGAGTAATTCGTCGATCCCGTACCGAATCCACGGAAACCTCGCTGAAAGAACGAACCAGCCGCCGCGGGGCAATCCACGGCGAGGTGGAGGGGGAATACAGGAAGCGTGAGTTCGTGTCAGAAGCGAATTCCGTCGATGCAGATGAGTTCCAACAGCAATCAGTCCGTCTAGCATAGACCTCTTTTCGATTCGCCTCGACAACGGTAATCTAGCCGCAACCAACTTCCACCACCTACAAGAGCCCCCTCTATTTGCGCTTCACATTTTACTGGATCCGGTCACGAGACCGGCCACGTTCTTAGATAAATCGTTTCCTCATCGCAAAACTTCGTGGAAATTCACCTAAAATCGCGGTCTAAGTCAAATATTCGATTAGTCGAGCTCTCCAACTTTCACGAATTTGCAACGTGAACGAAACCAGGGGCGTAGCCAGGTGGAGTAGGGGGTACTTGCAATTTTCCCTTCAGGAACAAAGAGACCGTTTCCTTACTCTAGAGGGAAAAAATGGATTTTGTCCTCCTCTAGAAAAGAAAAATAATATTTACCTTAAGATAAACTTCACCCCCCACCCCCTCGACTTATAACCTGGCTACGCCCATGAAAGTAACCATATAACGATTCATGAGGAACGATCGTTACCGTCGAAAGCAATCCTTAGATCAGATCGGCCAGTGGCAACGAACAGTAAGCAATAAATAGGTCCTTTCATGCGGACAATTGCGGTGCACTGAAAATTGTGATATCGAAAGGGAAAGCAGGAAGAATCGGTGGGTCGAGGACAGGCATCGATGGTACGCAATACGTGTATGCTTCCGTACGGGCGACGAATCGCCATAATGCAATCCCAGTTGCAAAGCCGAAGAACCATAATTTCATCGTGACGCGAGTCATCGATAAAGTACACAACCATGTGCGCTGTGGCATCGCCGTTGCATTACCCCGCGAGAAGTTAACTTAATCAATTGTTTGTTGCCGTCCGCGTGAACGTAGAGCCGGTCTACACGAGACTATAGATAAAGAGGCTAGCAACCCTTGTTGTTTAATGCTCCGCGGGCACGCAAGATGGCCGACCGTCGTGGTCGTATCAAATATTCAAGCACTCGAGCCACCGTCCCAACGACGACCAACCGCCACTGTCTCCTGTCCACTGTTCTTTATCGTTTTTGTGTTAATAAAATGGCTGGCCCCGACTACCGGCTGCTATCGATTTCAATTAACACGAAAATATAATGCTTGTTTGTAATTCGAAATATATGTTCGATGAGAATTGAAATAACGAAAGGTTAAGTGAAGACTTTTAGACGTTTAGGAAAATGGGAACTTATTAGGTATATTTTCGATGCTGGGAAAACTATTGTGTGTCGGAACAGCGTGCTATCCTACAGGGTGGTCCGCCAGAAACAGGCCACAAAATGGTATTTCAGGTTGGAAGCAAGCGGTTCTAAAGGGCAAACGTGACACGACAGAAAAAAATTCTTTTCACGCTCATTCGTTTCCAATAGAAAAAACAGTAATACCGATCTGTCCGTTCGGGATAAAAGATACATCGTTGAGTTTGAAAGGAATTTTGTTCGTTACATCATGTTTATCTCTGTCTACGTACGTTTTGCTGTCATAATTCATCGAATTAAACAGACGATATTAATGTAAACGTAAACGCTAAAGAATCCACAGATGTATGAATTGAATCATAAAAATTCTGTTGTACGATAAATTTTCTTCCAGATCTTTACAATAAATACATAGCTCTGTGAAGAAGATAGATTTCTAGATCTCTGTCTACGAGACAAGGAAAAGGCTGATGCTCGCTGAGAATAGCAGACTCTGTTACGACACCGGAAATAATAAGCACGATGTCGGGACAGGTACCTTGGGGTTGGCGACGCGGGGGAGGGTGCAAAGCCACGTCTGTCCTGCCACCTCGTAGCGTCACCGCTCGCAACACTGTTATTTTCCGTAACTGGTATCCGGTTTACGTTCTCGCAATTTCGATTCGACACTTCACACCAGCGGCGACGGCGACACAAGGTGGCTAACGGATCGAACATTTGTGCAAACAAACAGACGGTCGCTAAATGATGGACCATTAACTGCCACCCCGGGGGCTATTGTGCCGCGTAAAAGTTTCAGGAACGTGAACAAACAGAACCGCGCACCGCTTCAATGGACGTTCTTCTCTTCCGTGCAGACACCCGGGGAAACGATCTCACGACATTGTTGCCAGCCTCGTTCACACTGGGTTCAAATGACCGGTTAAACATGGTGATGGTTCCCGAAAAATTGCGTGTTCTCCATCTTGATGCGTCGTGGCGGGGAACGGAGAACCCATTCGCGCGTTCCTCACGTCTTATTGACCGGGGGTGAATGAAGCTAAAGACGACCCTTCTCGTTGGAAGAACTTATCGGATCTAGATCGAGACATTGAAGTATAATTGGGCCAAGTTGCACAGAAAGCGACCAAACCTCGATGATTTGAATTCAGGTAAATAATAATTTTGAAGATCTGAATTCAAAAAATGAAGCCTCTTCATACTTGTATCGTGATTATTCTTATTCTTAGGACTTTTTAACTAATATTTGAACTATTTTTTTCAGGATTAATTTGTTGCTTATCTACCATTAATCGAGTCTGTAACGCTACATTAAGATCAATTTTTGTTCGAGTACTCAAGTGGCGTGTATACATCCCATTGGTCAGGAAAGGGTTAAATCACTCTCGCAAATTCACTGTACATATACATAAATTGCACAAATATTACGTGATACTAGAGAATATTAGCAGCCATGAGTGTAATTTATACAAGCTCGAGAAAAAAAGGCAAGGTGTTATGTACCTACACAAATTATAAGAAATATATTACCACAATTTAAATATGGACTGCATTCCATCATTTGCTGTGTATGTCACGAAGATTGATAGTTCGGAAGATCAAAGGGTACGTCAAATTTGTTTTCGTGCGTACCAAGCTTCGTTTAACATACCTATTATTTCGTGCGGGAGCTCTTTTGCTAGATTGACAAATTCCAGCAACGGACACGATTCATCGAAAGATCGTTCGCAGGGCGACGTTTCTTTTTTGTTCTGTACGCCGCTGGTGGGTCTCGTTAATACACGGACCGCCGCGAAATCCTTTATCCGCGTCACCGCCGTGCCGCCGGCGAACGAACGTGCAGAATGTTTATGAGCTTACGAGTATTTCGCGTGCGCCCGGGTAATCGTTTCTAGTATCATTAACACCGGAGCGTGTATAAGTCACGTAGATTTGTAGAGCGTCGAACGAACGCTGCTTTCTAATAATTGTCCCGGCTGGCAGGTGCAGTCTCGGTGACTGGGTTAAACGGAGCAACGTTTCGACCGACAATTTTATACCTAACACAAAAATAGAAGCGGGGTATGTAATCTATAAATTGATCGGTCTTCGTTTGATATTGCGTTTCCTCGTCGCGATTGAAAATAAGAAAGAAAATCGGAGCAGCGTGATTATTCCACCTGAAAGCGGTTAGAAATAAAACCGCCGGGAGACAACACGAAGCATCTACAGATACTTGAAAGTTTTAAACAACAATGATAGCAAAAATGACGGATCGAAGAAAATTGCCGTAAAAGGATCGAGTAAAAAATCTGCAAAAAAAGGGGAGAAAGAGTCTTCTTGTTGTTTCATGCCGACAGATTGTTGGAAGAATCGTACAAACTTCGATAAAGCGTGCACGAAGTTTTGAAAAGTGATCCCGGCATAATAATAGCGGTGCCCGTTCCGTGGAATTATAGATCCTAAATAGAGGTAACAACGCAACTATAATAGTGTAATCACTTTCCTACGCGCAATCGTCCGGTACAAAACATTCATAGTTCGCAATCAGAGCGTTCGTTTCATGTGCAAGAAATTGATTTCCATGGAAAATCTATGTTGCCCACATGCCCGCTCTTTCGTTCCCCCATGCCCGCGAATCGTGCACAATTTGAAACTTATATGCCCGCAAACGATGGAAACTTTTCGAATTAACGGAGACACATTATCGACCCCAGAACCGTTCTGTCTCTCTCTCTCTTGAACACTCCGTATCGGACATACTGTCGCACGAGCTGAACTCGAACCCAATTAAATATGCACGGCTGCCCGCAAGCCACGGAACGTTTCCACAATTGACATTTAAAAGTGACGCGGCGGTATATTGTACTCTTCAATTTCTCTAGTTTCAAAGTATCGAAACGACAAAAAGAAGAAAAAAGGCATCCGTAGGTTTTTCTTTCCGTAACGACTTACGTAGAAAGAAGGACACGATTATCGGTCATCGGTCTGTACAGAGCACAGATTGCAGCCAAGGGGATATCATTTGGGTTCACGAAACCGCTTAAATGGCCGATCCTAATGACGCCACACCACCGTCGTGTCGGTTCGGTACCCGAGGCCTAGAATTTCATAAAACCATCCACCCTCTCCACCGATGGATTTCCCTCCATTAGCCACGCGGGCGGAACGCGCCGCGTCGTTGCGCTCCAAGATGGCGGCTAATGTCCCTAAAGAGCCGTATTCCCTATGATTCCTTTGTTGCCGTGGGTAAAATACATCTTAAAACGTCCAATTTGCTGTGGTACGGGTGCGCAAAACGGTACCAGAACGGTCACTTTCAGGACGGCGGGAGGAGGGGGTCCCGCGTTTCTGTTTGCTGCCCGATAAAAAGGACAGAGGAAAAAAAAACAAAGAGAGAAGAGAACACGACTCCCGGATAGGTACGCTTACCGAGAAGGACTCTCACGACTTTTTTTTGTGCCGCGACCCCCCTTGGTAATGATGCACGACGCAACATTGAAAATGGGTGCAAATAACTATACATACGTAGAAAATGGGGGACACGAGTACGTGTATGTGTATGTGTATGTGTGTGTGTGTGTGTGTGTGTGTGTGTGTCAAACGCGTGCATTTACACGTGAATATTTTTTTCCGTGTCAACGAGATCTCTCACGACAACGCGCGGTTCGTTCTTTCTCTCTCTTCTTGTGGAGCTCGCGCGCGGACACTCGTTACCTTCGAGGAAGTCCGCTTCGTACCCTGCTCTGCAATTTTAATAACCATATCCTTTGGCTCCTCGTAAGATGGCGGATGGAATTGAAGAGGACGCATGTATTATGTGTACGGTCGGTCGCTGTTTGAGAAAGGGATCTTCCAACGACGACGTGCATATGTAAGTACATACATACGCGACGCTATTGACGCGTTACGTCAGACCACAGGCGTCACGCGGGGCCGAGGATCGACGGAAGTTATTGGCTGCGGGACGATCACGAAACCGGTGGCCGGTTGCATGGGTAGCACTTCTCGATACGTATGTATGTACGCATGTATACCAGCGTCTGCGATGAACGCCCGGTCCCATAATGAACTCGTCGACACTCCATTTGCATTCGAACCGAAAATTACCACCCCAACGCGCGCGATGCCTCGTGTATGCTTGAATTTTTCAATGAGGTAACGAGCGTTTCTTATTATCCCTTTGATACCTCGGGAGGAAATGGGCCTGGCTGGTGGATCGATGGTCACTTTTACGTTTTTAAACGGACGGATATTATCTGTCCGATTTTGTATTACGAAGGGAGTCGCGGAGAAATAGCGTTTCAAGTAATTTTGTGTAATAATATTAGAAGAAAAAAGACATTGTTTTTCTTTCTGATTAAACTCCACAGTGCGAAAATTCTTTCCCCATTTAAGGGGTTAATAATTGGTTCAAAAAGGGACGAGAACTTGATTTGAATTTGATACTCGAGACTGATCTATTATTTGCATTTGCGTTACCAGACTTTCCGAAACGGACTCTGTTCCACGGCCATACTATATAAAATCCTTTTCACCAAGAGTGCATTCGATCACCTCGATACAAAAGTACATTCAGGTACCAGGAAAACGCGACACGATTGAACGAAACTTATCGTGCAATATAGCGACACAAGCAAACTCGATTCCGTTTTCCTGGCCAATGGTCGAGTACGCCTCGAGAGGCCTCGAAATCGCAAACCGCGACCACTAAGCACGATAAACTAACGATCACGGTTGCCCGAAACCCGACATTTACTCTGCTACCTCGTCTTTCGTAACTATTATAAAACAATTATTCCCTGGCTAAACGAAACTGGCGCCGAGGAAACGCGGAAAAGCATTCGCGAGGTCCGTTCGAATTATACGGCTCGCGGTTATTATACGTTCAGCTCGTCGATATCGTTTATTACTGGTGCGGGGATGAGGGGAGTGTAATCGTCGAGCGGCTGAAATAACGACGGAATCGGTCCAAAAAGTTCCACACATTCCCCTTCTGCGAGTAAAGGGTTCGTGTACCGCGAGGATATCGCGTTCATGTGAGCCCCACCTCCTCCCCGTCCTTTCAAACTTTCCATTTTTTTCGAGCTAATCGATAGTTCCTTGCGAACGATCCCGACATCTATAATACTGTCGTTAGCATCGTATTCGAAGGCTAATTGCGGTTCCGAACATCGAGCAACTATACTTTTCCGTCGGACCGCCGCCGCGACGCGGTGGACGTTGGGTCGTTCGACGCAAATTATCCGGCCGACACACTGTCTTACGGTTAAATAAATAATTTCTATGGGAGCTATCCGAGTGCGTTCTACGTGCACAGCGACGACGCAACGACCCTGTCTCTACATTTTACAAACGATTCTAATTGATCTTTCCGAACTCGTGCCACGAGCACGTGTATATACCCGCCAGGAATGTCTCCGCGTTAGGGTATCGGATGATCTTGTTCACCTCGGATAACGTCGAGATAAATTATGTTAATTTTCTGGAATAAATCATCGTATTATTTTTGTACGTGATTAGCGTAATACTTCCTTGGTACTTCGAGCGCAAAGAAAACCCCGGCGTAATTCGATCGTCAATTTAGTCAGTCGTTAGACGGACTATCCGAATGCGTTTATAATTGGTATACTTCAATTTGTCATCTCGAGAATGATCAATTTAGTCGTCTGCGTGAAACAAGAATCGTCCCGCTGTCCCGAGAGGATTCTTCTTTAAAAGCAACAGGAAAAAATGGAACGAGCAGCGACTACCGTCTGTCAGATTAATAAATGAACCACTCCGGCAGCGTTACTTTTTCTGTCCCTCCCCTCCCTCCCCGAACTTCCAATTAAGACATCATTTCTGGGCAGAGTAATTCGCCGCGAAAGCGGACGTCAATAACCGGTACAAAGACAGCAACAATTGCGTGCTGGTCGGCCGGCAAAGAACTAACAAAAAAAAACGAAATTAAAAAGAAAAAAAAAGAGGGGGAGACGTTCGAGGCGAAACGAGGAAGAAAAAGAGAGGCGGGAGAATTAGTTCGGCAGTCCAGTCACCTCGTCTCACCTACGATGCCTCTGCCTATGACGGTGGTAGTGGCCGAGCCGCGGCGCGGAGGCAGTTCGAGGCCCCCGAGCCCTAGGGACCACCGTGATTCGCTAAAAATTTGAATAACCTGCCAAGTAGCGTAGACTCTGGGCTACGTGACTCGACCGTGAAATGGATTACCAGGTCCCGATGGAACTTTTGTTTCAACCATTAAACAGCAAAGATCGCACGGGTGGCGATTGGTCTCGGTGATCTGTGCGACCAATCGCTTTCGTCATCGTCTCGAAATGTATCGTCGAACGACGATTGAGAGCTGGAATAGAGGTTCGATTGAGATATACAATTGTGTACCAAGTTGCCTGAAGTATCCCTTTCTGTCAAACATTGAGAACCAGGATTGAACAGGGTCTTGTCTTCATCTTTCGATCCTCGCGAAACATGTCATTCTAAGATTCAAAAGTGACGAATGGACAACTCGAGAATAACAGAGGACTAACGAGATCTCGTGTTGTGAAGATCAACAGAGTTACTTTTCCCAAAGATCCAGGGTACATATGGACGAACTTCACCAACGGAGCCCTTTCACCGCTACCGATCATCGCTAGCCATCTCCCGATCCTCTCTGTAAACGTCTCATCGATTAACACCAACGACCTGGGTATGATTCTCGATACGTCAGAGTGTCCGGCGGCGGACGATTAAAACGGAAAATTGAAAGAGCCGGCTGACGTGCGCAAACAATCGCTGGGACCATAAAGCCTGACGCCGTGGCGCAGGCGCGAATCGGCGTCGGAACAAAACACCAGCGCTCGAAGGGAATTACGGTGACTTAACAGCGAGTCCGCTCGTCCAATATCGCCGGCCTATCGCGGAGCCAGCAGGTTTTACAGAGGACGGGTAGGCTGTGTGTGATGGGATAGGAAGTTCCTCGTTCATCAGCAAGGTTTGTCGGATGATCAATTGGATATTGCCGGTGACCGGCGATCTCTTTCTCTCCCTTTCTCGTTGTCTCTCGGTCGCTCCTTCTCGGCCCATTAGCCCCGAGACGCGGGGATCGGATAATTAGCGAAGCATTCGCCCGATTCCTGCCTCCTTCTCTGATCCTTCGTTCACCCCTCTCTCTCTTTCTCTTCCCGTTTCAGCTGGGGAGAGTCCTTAATAATTGTAACTGGACACGGAGCCAGCAGCCTCACCTACAGCGTCGTTCTCTATCTCTTTTTCCCCCCTGCGGTTTCATCTCTATCTTCCATACCTTCACTTTCTCTTCTTTCCTCTCAATATACCCTCTTCTTGGTTTCTTCCTTCTCCCACCTTTCCCTAGATCTACCTATCTGTTTTTCTCTCCTTCTCTCATATTCCTCCTCATCCTCTTCTTCGTCTTCGTCTTCTTCTTCTCCTCCGCTGAGTGTCTTCTTGGGCGCGCTGCCCACTTTACAATACACTTTGTCCATCTGCCTTTTAAGGAGTGAAAAAATGAAAAAAGGGGGCGTGGCCAGGGTAGATCAAAGGGTGCCGCCGTTGGTACCACCGCGAACGTAAGAGAGAGAATACCGTCCGCGGGGGAGAGAGACCGGACCAGACGAGACATACAACCACGGTGGTATGCACGCCACACGCTACGCCCGCCGCTACGCGTTACCGAACCGCACACACTGCGCTCGTGCAGCGTTCTTTCTCTCTCTCTCTCTCTCCATCTTTTTCTTTCTCTTGCTCTCCACTCTAAAACTGGCAATACGCTGCTATTCTCCTATATATCGTCGCCGCATCCTCTTTGACGTCTTCTTCACTTTTTTTTCTCGTGCATCCTCCGCGCCACGGCAACAATGCCGCGACGGCGACCGCTCCGCACGAAATAACGTCTTCTCGGGCCGGGGCGAGGTCCTCGCGGCGGTTCGCAGGAAGCCGCGAAACGACTCGAAACGATTGCGTCTCGAGGTTTTCGTTCACGTGATCCTGTCGATTTCGAACGGAACAGATGCGTTCTGTTCCTTCCCTCCCCAACCCCATACCCATTACGTCTCACTCTCTGAATGACGGTGATTGACTTCTTCTTGTCTCGGATCCTATCCCCTTCGGTCCTATTGAATCGTGACTCGGACTGCGGTTCTCTAATGTAGTTAACTGTCCAGACAGTAATTTCGTATGCCTTCTTCTACTTTCGAAGGGAGGCTGACTGAAGTTATATTTTACTATTTTGTGGGTAGAAGAGAGATTTCTTCTTCGGAGAAATTCGAATGTGACATAAAAGAACTTTTACGTCGCTGATACTTTATGGCTGATAAACCGAAGATCGGTATATGTAGCATCGTCATTGCTGTACTGTCGTTTCAGCGTGTTATAGTCCTGGAACGTTGCCAGAGAAATTCATTGGTCGCGTGGAAGGAATCTATAGTTCGACGTGGAGAAATTTTCATAGTTTGAATAAACAAGTTCGTCAGACTTCTAGAAATAATAGAACAGGAAAGACATCTATACAGGTGTTGAGGTATTGTTGTGGCTATTCGGTGACCAGCTATATACGGAGATCTTTTTATCATTATCTGTCATTTGAAGCCTAAATATATAGAACCAAGGATAAATAAATATGCACAAACAACATATTTCGTACCATCGGTAATATACGTTCGTCTAAGCACCAAAGTGGAACGATCAAGTTGGCACCGGTGGTCCAATGATCCCGTTAATTAATTCCCCTACGCTGTTTTGCTGGATATTTATTCGGAGCATCGAATATACCGCGTCCCCGGGTAATTGGTTAATAAAACCCCCGAAAGGCAGTTCTCTTTCCGGCATGATTAATTGCACCCTCGAGCGAATCCGGTCTTATTTTAAAACTTGGACACTCGACCTACCCCTGCCTACCCGCTATACCTGTGCCACCATAGCACGGTCTCTCTCCTTGCAATTGATCTCTTTATCGTGTTGCGTCATTCGCCGAGTCCAAGGGAAACGATACGGTCTCGAAACGGTTTATCCTCTAATAGCATCGCCCGAGGAAATTCGTGATAAAAAAAAACGTGCCATTGGATAATTCGAGCGTGTATCGAATCCACACTCGTTTCTATTATTTTTAGCCGCTGGGTACGTTACTCCACGGAATAATCGTTACGGTAGCCAGGCGGTCAGAATACGATTTTCCAACAGATTTACGAACGGATAATCTGTACAAAACACCAAGGAAACACGGTGAGCCCGCATCAATCAGGGTTTTAATTAATTCACCGGCGTTCTAAGTAAATCCGCCCCGGACACACAGAGACTATTGCACGTTATTCTAATTGCCTCGACGAAGAGAAAAAAAGGTGACCGTGGCCCGGAACGCCACGATGAGGAATCGTTCGATCGGAACGACTTCGTTAAACGTTTTTGTTCCCGCCGGGGCTTGCGAAGACAACGGACGAAGGGGGGACCAAAAGGAACCAGGATCGTCGGGTAAAAAGACAGGGACCCCACGAACGTAGGAAATGATCGGCGTGGTGCTACCTACAAGACACTGTGTCTAATAAACAATGAGGCAGCGGTTCGGAAACAACCACCGTCGTGTGGAGTCCCTGATCGTCCGCCATCTTGGTATCGTTTGATCCTCAGGAAGGGGAATTCTAATGAAACTTAAGAACAGATATTTTCTGAGAGTGTGTTATTATAATAAAAAAAAACGTATTAATTAGTACAAAACCAAAAAAATTATTGCGTCTCTCCTGAACTTTCTCTGTTACGAGCGACATTTCTGAATATACGACGAGCGACCATTCGCGACTACGACGTGGTAAATCCAGAAAATCGATTCTTCACAGACGCGGATGCACCTTCGTGTCTCCGCCGCGAGAACGATGATATAAAAAATGAAGGTAATCGCGTTTCACCGGTTGGCGGACGGTTCCATAGCTACAGCGCCCTGAACCACGGTGGGCGTACGCCAAGGGCGAGATAGGGTTGAGGTGTTATAAGCGTTCAAATTGCAAAATTGCGGCACCATTGTGCGGCGATCGTACGGTCCGAACTGTCTCGAAGCTTTTCGACGTTTATGACGGGCGGTTTGATTTACGATTTATTTATGCCATACGGACGCCTCTTTGTAATAATAATAATAACAGCAGCAGCAGCAGCAGCTACCCTTACCGCGGCGCGGGAAAAGAATGAACGTCGGGAGGTAGGGGAGGGCAAGAGATGCTGCTGCCTCTCTTACGGACAAACGACAGCCATTTTAAGAGGCCCTTAACTCCTTTACTGTTTCCCCGGGAACAACGGCAATCTCCATATAAAATTCGATTCCCGCCGTTTAGTGCGGGCCCCCGGGGAGACGACTCGTCGTCATCGTCGTAGTTCGGGACCAGGAAGCGGGGGCGTGTCCCCTCCGGATGCATAAAAGGTGCACTAAGTAGTTTTAACAATGTGTTTAAACCCCTTCGTTACCGTCTCGGCCTGCTGGAGACGCGGAACGTTTTCGTGTTTATCGTGCCCTCCATCGTTCAGCACTAGAGGACTCCATTTCAATTCCACCTTTTTTTCAGACCGAAATCGATACATTTTACAAAGCCTTCTGCTTCCAATATTTCTTAATATTTCCTCAAGGTGAACAATCGCTCCGTTTCACTATTATCGACGATGTAAATGTTTTATCGTTGTACAACCAAGACAAGTTTTTTTTTTATTGTCAGATGTTTCTGCAATTATCGGTACGGAGCATAGGCGCCCTTATCGAACCCGGTTGTAAACGGAACCGTTACAGATAGTCAAAGTATTATGAGCAGGTCACGACAATAAAAATAATGGTAAACTTGTGTTTTTTTTTTCCTTTAAAGTAGACCGATTTCGAATAGAATTTGTTTCGAGGTAGAATACCGATATTAAGGCTTTTATGAAAAATAGTGTTCATCGTTATACAATAGAATCATAGTACAAACACCAAGAGATGTCGGAGTTAATAAAAATCTAATTTTTCAACATTTTATGATATACATAGCTCCCTCTTGCACCGGACCCCCCAGTTGTTTGGGAGTACAGACTGGTATATATATTCTCGTTGAAAGACGGTGTGCAACTCCCGAAAGAACGTCAGGGAACGTAACGCATCAATCTTTTTACTGGCCAATAAACATGCGCATACGAACGAACGAACGAACGAGAAAAATAATGGACGCGTCCCCGCCGCGTTAAACCCGTGTACCATAAGGGGACGACTCAACAAACTATAAAATGAACTGCCGTTTGTATACGATTATTACTGCTCAGGTGTCACTACCGTTTGCGGGACCGTAATGCGCCGCCATTCACGTGTGTGCACCACGGTTGGCGAAGAATGACGCCGCGCGCCACCGTGTGTCATAGGCTTTTTGCGCAAACCTTGGACAAATGATGAACAATCGGGGAACGAACGCATCAGTCGGCATGAACGGTGTGGAAACGTTCGATTGATTTTTACCGCGTGGAATTTCTCTTGAAACACTGTTTCCCTGTAACGAGAATAGAGGAGAAATTGTGAAGAGAACGGGGTAAAGGTATTAATAGTACGACGGAACGACTCAGGCTGACCATTGAAAAGTAGAATGTAGCTTTGAATTTCTAATTATGTGGTTTACCAACAATGAATCGTCGATTCGTAAAAAAGGGAGAGTTTGTGACTTGAAGAATTTGAGGATCAAAGATCAAACTTTGACTTCTATGATGTCGGAATATTGATCAATGTAAGACTGTTACCTTCGTTTGGAATTAACCTTTTTTCTCGTGGTTGTGGATACAATGAAGTATTTTCTATCGTAGAAGCAACCGTCGGAAGCAATAAAGGAATAAAGTCTTGCGGTCCGTTTAATAATGGTACCAGCATTACGAAAGAAGTTCGAGCAACAAGTGAGAACCGATGTTTAGCAGGGTGAAATTTTAGTGCTCGGCCACCCCTTCATTAATCGTCCGACACCGGAGCGTTACGAAGCCAAATTCGAAACGTCTCGAAATATATAGGGGTTCGGGGGAAATTGTGCTATTGATCTATTTGAGAAAATACGAGGGAAGAATTTATATCCGTTCTTTTACTGGAACACCTGACAGACGCAGCTGATCATTTCACTAATAAAAACCCCCCGAAAAAGGGAAGGAACGCGTGACCGCAAAGAGTTGATTGTTCCTCTTGAGACAATGGCGAGTCTCGACTACACGTGAACACGTCGAACTCGAAACGGATTCGAACGAACACCAAGGAAACAACTGAATTATTTACCGTCACGAAAATAACAACAAACTTAAGTCCCTTGCTACGTTTTATCTTCGATTCAGACGTCTAAATTGTAAACATTAACACTATGATGACCGACTAGTTACGCGAGTAACTTTTACCAGTCTTACAAAATTTCGCATTAGTTAAGAATTATCGTAAATTCCATTAATTACATGCATTAGTCAAGCAGATGTTATAGTTAAAAATTCTACAATAATAATAATCAGTTCAAGTCAGAATTTCAATCAATTACTTTCTACTTATAATAATTTCATAAATTCCCGAGTAAAGCATAGCTCATCTCTGTCCCGGAAAGAAAGAAAAATAAATGACGTTCACTTACAAATACTCTTCGCTTGAATCTCACAAACCGTTTTCCAGCCGTGCCCCTCGTACCTCTATTTTTACCGATCCCCACGAAAAGCTTAATTTATCAATGCTCCACGGATCCCAACTTAAACTCGAAGCGGCGAACTCGTAGCGGCCAATTAAACTCGCAAAGTTCGTAACTCCGCGATTCGAGTCTCGTTACCGTGTACCTTCCTACTACGCGACCTCCTCTCGCCTGATGTCTGGGGTAGATAATGGAACAGCGCTCCAGGAATTAAACGTTTTCTGCATAAATTAACGAGTCACCGAACGCTTCGTCGTGTGCGGCCCCGATAGTTTCGATTTATTAACCGCGTGTTGTGTAATTCTTGCAACATTAAATGCAATGTTTAAACCGGGAGGGTGGTGGAATTCATTTTCGTCACAGGGGGGAGAGGTCGTGGTAGTGAAGCGAGGGTCCCCCTCGAATACGTTCCCATAATTTTCAAGCTATTTGACGGGCCTAAAGAACGGCAATTACTTGTTTCTTTCGGACTTATTGGACACAAAGTGCGTCGCCGGCCAACACAATGTCTCCCGCAAGAACGTACCCGCTGGCCGAGTACTTACATACATACTCGAAGGAGCTACGCTTCGGTGAGCTCCTTAACAATACGCTAAATACCGACTCGTAGGCGGTCATTTAATTTTCTTCCATGTATCAGGTCCGCCTCGTGTGTTCCTCTTCGCCATTTTTCTTTTTTCTTTTTTTTTTTTCATTACGTATATAGTTACTTTTTCACAGAATACACTGGCGCGTTTCTTTTGTGCGTGGGGCTCGAATACCACCGGGGGACGGTGGAGCGCCTCTCGTTCGGGACGGGATCGATCCCCACTTAAATTACCCCCGAAGAGGCCGCGCGCAATTCGTCCTATTGTGGACGGTACCACGTGTGCGTGGCACAGAAGAAGTTGCTGCAAAACGGACATTGTTCTCTTTTATTCATGAAACTCGCGTGGGGACTCGCGTGGTTGCGAAAAGAAAAAAGAGAAACAAAGTTTCGCGAGAAGCTCATCGCAAACGGAGCCGTTGATGGACACCTCGGCTTTGACGTTTATATACCAATGTTGTCCCATTTGGTTTCACGTAAATTGTTCTCGAGAATTCGCACACATGTATATATCGTGCAGAATTGTTGAAACTCTCGGAGAACGATTCTGGAACACGCATGACATTGAGAGCTGCGCATGATTGTCCTCGGTTGTATTTTCTTCCGTCTTCTCCTTTGTCAGATCGATGGACAGCTAATGACTAAACGAGTCTCGTATGTAACCGGTTAAAATTTCGCGACGGGGAGGAGATACCATTCGCGCGATGCAAATTTCGTCTCTCGGTTTACAGTAATTTGCTTATAGGAGTAGAAAGGGGGAGGGGGCGACAGTTGGCGTAGTGTCAAGCGCTTATTATTAATACGCAGAGCCGTTTGCCTGCCAAAATGCACAACATGTCCGTGTACTCTTTTTTCCCCGTGGCCGCGGTAGCTCGAAAGGGAAAACCGTGCCGCCTCGAGGGGACGAGACCAGGATGCTATCGGGAGCACCTGTCGCCTCTAAATCTTCCTACTTAAGACTGCTAAGTGTCACGGTCATTTCTCACCCTTTCGTCTTCAGCATTGCACTTAATTGGCTAGCGCGTGCTTGCGTGTTTCCCCACCTCGGATGCGCCGCCGCCGTCGCGCGTGTCTACTCCGAATTAGTCTCGGCTTAAATCCATGTACTACTGCTATCCCGATCTGTTCGATCTAATTAAATCAAATGGAATTTTAAATAGATTGATACCTTTACGCGGACGAGGTCACGTACGGGGAACGTCGGACGGATATCATACCGCGGAGGACCGAAAAACCGCGCGCGAGGCTTGGTCAGATTAAGAGATGAACGACTGTAATGAGCGGCAGCGGTACGGCAACGGTTTTACGAGAAACGGTCGCGGGACTAACAAACGATAGTAAAAACTCTGACAGGCGGACGACGGAAACACCTGTCAGGTCTAAATTCACGCCGTTTAAATAACGCAAAACCCGTCGCCATCGCGGCCCCCGATGGAAGCCAGACACACTCCCGTGTGATTCGTTCATCGGCACTTAATTGGTTAGCGTGCGCTGACAACTAAGGCCGTTACTTCGTTCCCCGATTCTGGAATAGTCTCGTTGATACAGACTCATAATTCTTAACCAGAAGAAACTTTCGTCGGTTCCCAGTGAGAGTAAAAACATCGAGGAGTTTCAGTATCGTCGAGAAGAAATATCGTTTTCAGTCCGCCGGAATGAGCGCGAATAAAATGACGCCATGAATACGTTCGCTGCCGAAAGCGGATCTCCTTTAATAAGCAATATTCTTTACGACGTAATTAACACAGCGATACGATATAATAAGGTCACGGTTCATGTTTGACCAGTTGATTCCAAGTCCCGAATCTCTTATTCATTGATACCGCCGACGGAATCGTTGCCAACCGCCTTCGGTCGGCTAAACTATAAAGTCGTCACAGTAGATAACTTAGTCATCGCTGAATATATTGAAGTCGAGGACACCACCGTATGAGTAGAGGTACGAAGAGGTATAATCAGTTGGCCAACACGTCTCAATACTTATACGCAACCGGATTAGATCGAGATACGTAGTAATCTCGGCTATCCTGAAATCAGAGTCGCAAATTACTTGATGGGACCGTGTGCGTATGTGTGTGTGACCATCGGAGTAGGATCACTCTGAATTAGCAAGGCTCTGGCTATTCCGAGCGTCACAATCGGTTAGCGAGGACAACCAGCCGGATCCAAGATGGACGGAAAGAGCGTAATACGCAAGGCGGAGACGGCCAAATGTACATAATTTAATAAGGAACGTAGTTTATGAGGCGGCGCGGGAGCCGAGAGCTCACACTCGTGGGTTTCAGAGCAGTTACAGCCGAGATTTAACAGCTACGACGTTGCCTGCTCTCTTCTCGTCTTGTGTGCCTTCACCCTGTTCCTCCTCTTCTTCCACCTTCTTCTTTCTTGGTGTTTCGCGGTTCGCCTGTCCGCTGCACGGTCCATGAAGAACAGCGTAAGCCGGCCGGCTTAATGTTGTTTTAATTAAGTAGGCGGTTAGCCGAAAAGAACTCGGTACTTTCGGCCCCCGGCATAGCCTTTTCCCTCCCTGTGTGCGCGCCTCCTCGCTCTTTCTCCCTCTATTTCGAGAGGTGCGGCAGAAGCTAGACCCCGCATGTGTTCCTCGTATGTTCAGACGTGATGGACGATTTCGCTTGACTAATCGCCGTCTTTTTAACCATCGTCCTCCTCCTCCCTCCCACCCTCCGCGACTGCTTCTACGCCTCCTCGTCCCCGTTTGCGGTTTTAGCGTCGCCGAGGGAAGAAACGGAGGAAGTCGCCCGATGCCTTATCTCGGGACTCAAAACGGTGGAGAATTAACGAACGAAGCATCGTGATTTCATCGTGTTCGAATTTAGACCTCTTGACGATTAAACTGCGATATGCTAGAATCTTGATGGGAAATAAAGATGATCGAAGTGCCATTTCAGAGCAAACGGAGTTGCATTTCCCACGATACGTCCACGGCCCCATTGGTGTTAATCTCTTCATGCATGATAATGGGTAAGTAAAGACCGCGAAAAAACTAATTTCGCGTGCAGTCGTATATCGATGGATACGTAACAATCGCCTAACTTTATCTACTGGTTCACCGTGGACGTGGTAGGTATGTCGTTCGCGTTGTAAGTCGATTAAAGTTAATTCTTTGCTTTGACGACCGATACCGTGAGACCAGGCCTCTGTGAGAGATCGCTACTTTGATTAATATCGATTAACAGACGGTTCGAGCCTAAACGAGTCAATCAACGGCAGGGACCGAGTAATTACTCGAAGCGGAGTGAAATTCACGACTGGGCTTTATCCTAGCCATCGAAGACGTTGGCATGGGTCCCGGTACAATCAGCCTCAAGTCTTCATTACTCCTGTTCAGTGTTTCGATAACGATGCTACCTAATTTCACGGTTCGTCGGAGCGGCTCCATTTAGTGTGCCCGCGGATGTCCATTGGCGCCTTTCGGGCCCCCGTTTCCATGAATTAATCAAAAATGAAAGGATCACGCGTGAATAATGCCCGTGTAACGCGACTGGTGACTTTGTTTTATCTTTTAGGGCCGGTGGGAACTTGACGGGATATTTTGGGAGTCCGTCAAAGATTTGAATAGATCCGAAAAACGACTTCAACAAGCTAACTGGCGTTAGATATAAGAGCTTCGATTGTCGACAAATTGATCTTGATTCGAACATAATGAACGATAAAGTCTCATTGGGTCTGTACTGAATTACAGATTCGAATGACGTTCAAATTCTTCCTACTTGATTCGCCGTATGTCCGAAGACACGCAATCATCAGAAATTACAAATTAGCGCGTAATGAAGCGAGAAATAACGCTGTTGCGAGCCTGTCGTGCCGGACACATTCTATTTACGTGTCCACTGTAAAAACTTCCGTGATTAATGTTACAGGGAAAACTACAGTTAGGAGGTTGCCGTGGTTCATGAAGTGATAGCTAGCAAAAACGTGATTGCTCCTGGATAGCGTGCTGAAATATTAGTATTTACTGTAATTAGGATATTACGTATATTATATTCTTGCTGGAACTAGTAATGAAATTGTTTGCAGAAAAAGGATGCATTCAATTAGTGCTCTAATTGTAATATAGATATTAGTGTTTTCTCTTTCAAGCATCTCAACGCTACGGTGGCTCCATCTGATGAACGATCGTGGTAAACTTGGTCGTTCAATGTGAATGAGGACAGTTTTTTCTAAGTTTATTAAACAATAACGGAACTTAATAATATTATTGGTATTCTTTTTACTGTTTCAGAAACATTAGTTTCGAATGATAAGATAAATGGTAATTATACGGAGACGATTGTACATAACCCTAAATATTCCATTGAGCGCAGCTTTGATTGTTTAAGTTCAAGATTCTGATTTATAGATTTAAATGTCAGGTTATGTTTATTTGTAAATAAAATAATAAAAACTGCAGCATGAAATACCAAGTTTCATAAAATTCTGCCTTTTTGATGAATGGTATGTACTACATTTAGTAACCTATATTATCGACTGTAGTGTAGTTCGATTGCTTTAAAACGCGACGCTATTGTAGTAACACGACATTATCGAATGTCAATACGAAAACGTGTGCAAAATTTGTTATTTAAACAATTTACTGCTACACTGTATACAATAGCGTACCTTTTAATTGGAAAAATAAGTTTAATAGTGTAGTACACATACATTTTTTCCTAGACCACAAGTGTAGAATATTTCAAAAGTGCCGCCATTTTTCAATTTTATAACCCCCAATAATCATTGGATATTCAACAACAGTTAACAGTGTCATGTTACATTTGCAAATGCTAATAATATGCAGAGTGCTTATGAATTATTTACGTTATCTTATACGCAATAATTCATTTATGATATCGTTTGAACAACGCATGTAAATTAAAGTTCAATTAATACTTACCACCGTCACCAGGCACGACCGCTTAATTTCTAATGCATTGAGTTACGACGAATATTTTCCAGGATTCTTGATTCTCTTTCCGTACTTCTATCACTCAGAACCATTTGCTTCTTAAACATCCATTATTATATTGTTCAAAAATACATTAATTCACAGATTCACTGCACTCGAAGAACTTGCGTTTCCCACCTCGCATACATACGCGCACGTAATGAACAGTACTATTTCTTTCGCTTCCCCTTTTTGGCGCCAATTAGCGTAACTACGATTTCCAGCAATAAAACTACTTAAATTACATAAAGAACATCAGAGAATATGAATAAGATACTTAGAAATTTGAAAGAAGTCATATAGACCAATTAGAATCCTCACTCTAAGGATTTTCTTCATATTTTATCAAGAAGAAAACGCGAGGCGATTCGAAATCTAGGTACGGCAGTGGTCCAAGGGACGCGCATGCGCGTTGTCGCGCTCGCCGCCACTACAATGTCGGACGTCGAGCGTTCGGTGGTGAGAAGGTCTCTTGCGTTTCCCGTGATTTCCTAAGTGAAATCCCGCGCGCGTGTCGTTTTTAATCGTGTCCAGTGGTGTAATATGATCGTGTAACTCACCGTCTGCGACGACACGTGATCAGGAAGCATCGTATCTCGGGTACAGACGGTAAAGATGGGTGAGTAAGAAAGTGGAAACCAAGTGGCGAATGCCGGCTAAAGCTTTTTCTCTCTCTTTCTATTCGCGGCTTCGTTGTTCCCCCCTGTGGGCGAGAGCATGTGTGCGCGCGTGGATCCCGTGTGTACGCTTATCGTTCTCGCCGACGAAAATAAAAAAGCGTTGTGTGTGCGGGGTACGCCCCTGTTGTGTGTGTGCCTCCTCGTTCGCGGTTTCCGCCCGATTTTCACGGGTGTTCCCCCCGTTCCCTCGTGACGAGCACGCCGAATGTTTTCCGCGAAGATCGTACCCCCGCTAAACTCGCTCGGGGCCTCTATAAATAGACGGATCCATCGGTTTGACGTTTCCTAGGGTGAGCCGGACACGTCTATATACCTCTGCGCACCGGCTGTTTTTCCTTTTCATTTTGTTTTCGCGCTATTCGAGAGAGAGTGACCTGCATTCTCGAGCGGTGCCCGCTAGCCTGGGTCGCATTCGATCCTGCTCGTCTAGGGCCGCCACCTTTACCGACTCCCAAAATCCGCCGACCGCCGACCCTTTATTCACCTCTCCTTTCCCACCGTGACACCTTTCGTCCTATGCGCATCGATTCCTACGTAAAAGAAAAACGGGACCGAGTGCACACGCGTCGCATCTTCGGGTTTTCAACGTGTGTCACACTGTTGCGTAACCATGCGTGTTTGGAATGCAAACGAAGATTCTACCTTTTCAGAGACGACGGTCTAACGTCAGACATGTTGGGTCGTTCGGATGGTTTCTCGATTTTTTGAAGGTACAACCTTTCTGGCCTGTGGTTCTTAATACGCAATCTCGGTTTTATTTTCACATTTTTTGTGCAATTTTTACATGTTTTCAATTAGTTTCAATTAGTTTCAATTAACTAATTGGAAGTTAGTTTGTAGGTCATCGTTTTGGTCAGGTTGTAACAGCCCGATTTTACTGTATATACCTCGCAGTTTAAGCTAACTTGAATCGTTCTTTGCGTATAGACTTACTATCTTCGTTTGTTTTGCTCTAATAAAAAAAAGAAAAAGGTCGATGAGTAATTTACACAGTGGATACATTTGAAATATACATTCGAAGACGGTGTACGTTTACCAGATCAATCGATTCTTTGCTACTCAAATAAAAAGGTAATAAAGACACCTGGAACGCTGCAAACTTTCCGAACGACCCAATATAACCGCGTATACAGTTGCTCATAAAAGTATCCCACTCTGACAGAATTGATAAACTTTACCGAAATATCTTACAGTGTTTTATGACCTGCTTACAATAGTCCGCTGTAGAACATTCATAAAACCTAATAAACAATTTTTATCACTAGAACACGTACAATCGTACAGATTGACTTTTTCAAATCAAATCATACGTCAACCAGTATTCTTAAAATCGACATGAAATATTGACAAGGGCGGAAAGGTTCTGTTCGGTAGCCCCTATGTTCGTATGTGTGTGTGCACTAGCAGTTTCAGGGCTGTATCTGAGGACGCCACGCTCGTAAATTTGCTCCTCGCAATTATGCGTTCTACCCACGCAACCACCGTGCCTTGCACGATGCATCGTGTGTGCGCTTCAATACGCATGCAGCGTCGAGAGAAGCGGCTGCAACGTAGCGCATGCAGCCCCAGCGTTTCTGCATCCTGCGAGACGAAAGTTTATCCTACCGACTCAAGTAGTATTTTCTTCAATCGATGATATTATGCACAATTTCCACCTTTATCATGCTCACAAAGCCGAATAACAGTGTATTTCTGTGTATCGATTGTATCTACCGGAGATGCTTGATCCATCGGTAAGCATGATTAATATCAATTCAGTAAAAGTGCACACGAATACAACAAGCTTAATGAACCGAAGTACCAGACGCGGTGCCGTGTATGCGTCTGTTGGCTTTGGATATTGACTTCGCTCGAGTGTAATCGCCGTGTTATCTGTATCGCAGGAAATTGCGGTTGATATTTATACACTCGAATTTCGCGACATCGTGTATGCTACGTGTGTAACGATATCTAGATTGCTCATTTATATTATACATACACGGACGCTCGTAGTGGAAACCGTATGTTGTAAGGAATTACGGCTCGATCTAATTATAAAATTAGATTTCTATTAAAAAGTAATAAATATGCTAATACCGTTATAGTTATAAATGGCTTATGTAGATAACATTAGAGATCAAAACATGATTTTTATTACAAAAAATAATGTTTAACCCTCGTGTGATGAGGAGGGATTTTAGGGCCTCAAGAAACTTGTGGAAATACTTGCATGAGATCACAAACAAATCAACTGTATTATCACATTTTTCACGGGCGAAATAAATTTCCATGCAGTTTGTGTTTCAGTGAATCAATTTACAAAACGATTAGTCCAAGTATGATTGTGTATCGTTCACAGCCGAATCGATTTTAATTCAGAACTATGTACTAACGCAGAGACAAGCGTTGGGAGTGTAGCCGTGTCATTTCTCTGGAATCGTGGTGTATTATTTCGCGACGAGGGTGCATTTCGACTATCGTTCTAAATAATGCAACGATCGACGAATGGTATTGATTTTCTTTTCGCGTCCCTTGTACATTGACATACATTTGGCACAAGGGTCTCACCCTCTCCGAGTTGTCGTTTACTCCGTTGCCGCTTTTCAGTGAAACTGCAACCGCTGCAGATCGATACCCACCCTCTCCACTCTCGTTGCATTCGATTCACACTGCGCCGCTAGCCGGAAGGGAAAATCTCGTGCAGCAAAATGCACCGGAACTTGTCGCAGTCGTTCTGACGCTCGTTAACGAGAAGACGAACCTTGACTGCGAATCTTACATCGATTATTACACGTGCACCTTGATAATGGTACAATGAAACACCAGATAAATCTTTATTTCAAAGTTAATACTCACGAAAACGAGGACATTTATTCTATTTTTATTTCGTTACGAGGAATCATTTACTATTTATGATATCGATTGTGTAACTTATGTACGAGGAATACTCGATTGTCAGTTAATAAATTGTGTCTAAACTTATAATACAATATTTAACATTCACGCACAAGTGTCAAAGAAAAGAATCGAGGAATCTAAAGGATCCTCCCTGTTTAAGGACAAAGGACCACGGGGCTCGAATCCCCGGTGTCCTTTCTCCTGATTATCCGCGAATCAATATTTCGCCTACCTACCGTATTCGGGTTACCAGTTGGTGGAGATCCTGCAAGGAAGTCTCCATAGTGGATGTAACGTAACTCTCTGGTTATGTAACCAGCGAAATACGGGGAAATGGTGTTTATTATCTAATAAGCAGATACAGTTACATCTGAATATTAATTAGGCTCTATTCTTGCAACAGAAGAATTCTAAAATTCTTCCTAACAACAACGTGAACTTTGAAATCGTACCTGAAATTTCCAAGTGGATTTGTTAATAGATCACAAAAGCAAAGAATTTTCAGGGGCAAAACTGGAAGATCAAAGGGTGCACCAATTCAGAAGAGCTCCCAACTTGGTGTCCAATTAACTTTCATCAATGTTCGTAGCCTCGGAATAGACGTACGAACTCAGAAAGAAGACTGCACGAAGTTTCACCGTCCTCTTGCATCCTACAAACGTCTCCAGAGGTAACAACGTTCTTATCTGCTGGCTACAAGTTTAAAGTGACAAAATGGTAGCGCGGTGGGGATTGCGGTCATCGTACCGCCTCAAGACCTAAACGGATCGACGTCTTGTGCAATCATCGTCAGAGAGGGAACCACGAAACCCTTCAATCGAGTACCGGGATTTTTTCGTAGTTCGCAGATAACCAATCTGCTAATTACGAGTCGAAGTTGGGATAGGCGGCGGTGGCTTTTCGATAACGAGCACGGAACAAGAAACTCGCCTTAAAGAATCGAAAAGTACGTGACTCATTGTCAGTCACGCATGTACGTACATATTGACACTCGTCTTATTTTTCTATCCAGTTTCGCGTTTCTCCGATTCCGACGCCACGATACCGGGCGTCACGCATTCCTGATCGAGCGCCGATCGATCACGGCCGAATGAATCTCGGCTTTTTCTCGTTGAAATTCTCGTTCGAAAGTCCAACAACCGGGTGGATATTTCATCGGATCGACGGTTGTACGTGAAAACAGGGGAAAACAGATTATTCCGGTTCGAATACTCTAGAAATACATTCTACGATAAAGAAAACTACGGCTTGGCCTTAGAAGACGCATTGTATGAGACACATCGCAGGCTGTTACCAATCAGCATGCAGGTATATTTAGTTGCACGATATCCCCCCCCCCCCAGGCTATTTTCGAACGGCAGTCGATCTTGCATCGCGTTCATACGATCCTTTCCTCTTCCCTTTCTTGCCTTTAAATATCCCGCGATAATGCACCGTATACACACGACTAATTATCTCTCTAGCAGCCGTGTCGCTAAATGCGATCCTATCGGAAACAAAGCAGGGTAATTTTGTGAGATAACTCGAACACGAAAACACTCTTCTCGAGTGTCTTCGCAGCAGTTGTAGCCACTGATATAAGTAACTGCAGGAACGGTTAAGTTGCTCTTCGCAACTCGCGATACTTCGTTATCATTCGATTAATGCAGAGTGGGAAGAGGGTAGTCATTCTGTGTAGAGTTACCATTCACGGATTCTTGGTACTGTTCACAACACGCCTGTCACGTCCGCCGGCAATTTAAATTCCACGGAGATCAAGGTGGTATCGTCGGGTCGAGGACCAACACGGAAGAGGCAGTTGCATAAATTTCTGTTTACCCTCGGTTGTGTACCCGTGGTTTCCGACTCTAAGTACGCAGAAATCAGGCGACCACGGCGAACTTCCGAACCGTTAGCTCGTTAACGTCAAATGAATTCCGGGGCTAATACCGAAAGTTCGACTTTGGCCTGGTAGTTGCACGGTGCTGTTGCGTAAGAACGGTAGCAAGCCACAGGGGAACAACCGTTTCCTCGATCGGAATTGCGTCCACCACTTGCGCGTTTCCCCGCGACAATGGGGAGGAAGAACTAACTACCTTTATCACGAAATCAATTACAAGATCGCGTTATTATGTTACCAGATCTCTGTGCATCGAGAGCGGGAATTCTACACCGGCCAAGCGTTATCTGCTTTCAGATAGCGTCCTGGTATGTGTTACAGAAGCGTATACAGACACGCCGACGGAGAAATACCTTGGAATCAAAGACTTTGTTTACGCAACCCCCGTGTGGGAGGGAGTCGAAAAGTTTCGGTCTCGCGTGCTGCGCCTGAAAGCGATCGAGGCGAAACAGTATCCGCGGCCTTTCCAATTTTTACCGGAACCGATCCCCCGCCGTACTAGACGTAGTACGTCTTTGAGTATTATTGTGCTCGGTTCGTTCAGGTGGATTGCTAAACCTGCCTGCCTGGTACAATGGCTTCACCGAATGATTCGTGTTGTTGCCGGGACAATGTTCCTGGGACGACTCCTAATCTCTTGCCTGAAAAAAGGAATGAATAGGTAGTTGTAGAGGATATAGGCAATGTTCAGTAGAAACTAAAACGCAATAAAATTTGTATTTTTCTAATCCAATTTTCAAAGTCACTTCGTACAAAAGAAAATAATTTCTTTCGGAAATCATTGAATGAAACTCTTTCTACTATCGCCTAGAAATCGCAGCCCACCCCGTATATCCCGTTCCCGTTAGCGCAGGACTCATTAGTTGGCTACGCAAGTTCCGAAGTAAACGATTCCCCGGTCTCAAAGTTTCCTGTCGGTTCCCCACGGATCGACATTCGCTGTCACGAAGCCGTCGTCGTGCCAGGATCAGCCGCACGCAATCACGCCGGGTGACGGCCGTGAAAAGTAAACGTCAGTGGAACCCCGTGGCTTCACTTGACAATCGAAACTCGACGCACGGATCTCTCTCTCTCTCTCTCTCTCTTTTTCCCCGCGCCGCCGATCCCGAACATTGACGACCACGAAGGCGGCGGCGCAGTCAGTCTACGATCGGCGGTCGTGCCGATGATATCGTGTGTGAAAGTGAGGATCGCGAGTGGTTTCGAGTGCTACGAGTTGAATTAAATCGACTGAAAACCATCAGTTTCGAATATATCGCGAACGTGTCACGTCGAACCGAATTCACTGGCTCGCGTTCCGTATCAAGGTATTCGCCTGCTATCTTATCGAGCGGAGAAAAAGAAACGGAGGTGTAGTCCGCCGCCTCGCCCGCGCTGGATTGTTACGCAACAGTCGACGACCACCGACTGGGACAATGAAGTCGAAGACGAGCGAGAATTTCATAGCCAGTGAAAGTAACGGGGTCAAGAAGGACGTGGAACTGAAGCAGAAGCTGCTGAAGAAGGGTAAGAGAGGGTAGTAGGCGACTTCTCTCGGTGTGAATGATATTGTTGTTGTATATCCAGTGAGCTTTTAATTATTCGTTTCATGAAATGTCACCGAGTACAGGCAGAATCGTTTGTACAGTGTTTTATGAAGTGCGTGTACTAATAGGCAACGTAATTATCGGGTAACGTGTAATTAATGGAGGGATTAATTGCTATTTCTTGGTTCGAAATGATAGTTATTCTAAACGGGAATGGTGACTCATACACACACACCGGGCACTGCAAACGAGGTCATTTTGAACACTTGTTCAGATACGAATCGTATGTTAAATGTCGTCTTAGAATTGTAACGTTCTAAATAGATAAACCACTGTTTTCTTCGGCAGAAGTATTACCTGGTAATCTCCATTCGAGGGAAATTCTTGTTACAAGTCCCATCGCTTACTCCTATCCGAGAGTGCACTCTATCCAAATATCGATGCTGTGATCAAGATCGTGAGACAGTAGCTTCTTGTTGCGAAAATTGTCGCGTCAGATTGGACTTTCCCTGAACTATCAGCGCGCAAAAGTCGGACTAGAGTCCATTGCTTACGACAGCTAAGTATATCGGTTAATGTAGAATATATACGTAACGTTCCTCGATGGTCGCATGACATCATCCGCCATTCGCAGATAACGCTGTTGTATTTTCAGAAAGGAGAGAGAGAAGCGTGTCGAATTTTAAATCGGCAATAGCGAGTCATTTCAGATAGCGAAGAAGTAGTGATTAGATAAGACGGTTACAGACGACAGGTAGCTTTATTAAGAAGTACGCGATTGGCCATTTTATAGAATTCCCTCGATTAACGCTCTTCGCACGGGTCCTTCGAGTAGATTATAACGAGGGAGTGGCGCGTTTAGATCTCCAGAATCTATGTTCATCTTCAAACTTGCTGGAGCAGTTTCTCCCCCCCAAAAAAAAAAGAATGCGATAGATTTCACTTTACATTCAAGCCGACTACGATTTTATAAGTGCAAAAAAGTACTTCGATATCGTTTTATATTATTTCCTTGAAAAGTTTGTCATGATTTCCCTCCGTTCGTGACGAGCCGATCAAACGGACGTGACCGTCTGACACGGACGATGAATCTTTAAGCAACCACGATCCGCAGTTGGTGAAGCACCGTCGACTTTTATTATCAATGGATCAATCTGGAAATAATTTGCGAATTTATTTTAGCCTTGCATCTATTATGTGGGTACGTTATCACTTCTAGTGTTTCAACTGACGGTGTGTGTTACCGATTTAGAAGTGTACTTCACATTTTCATTGATTGTTTCCCTAGTGAATATACACCATGTGAACAGGCAGTAAAGGAAAACAATTTGGTCCATTACGCAAAAAAAAGGATTGAACTAATCACAAGGAAATAATGACTTATGAAAAGTTGTAAACGAGTTTTCTCTGGCTGTGGTGATTCCTTCTTACTGGACTGTTTCACAAAATGAGGCAATTAACGTACCATTATGCTCGATAATGAATGCTTATCCACCGGTTTTTCTGCATCGTGGACCCGCAATCGTTGCGATATTGTTTCGCTAATCGGCAACGCCTAGATAGAACTTAAGTACACGGTTGTGCCACGGAGGAGCCACTTTGTAATTCAATTCTTCCATTCATTTCCCGTGGGCCTACCGTCCCGCGATGCCCGATACATTATTAAATAGTTGTAACACGATTGTAATGCAGTTAATTACACGCCGAAGGCCCGTTGCATCCTGTTGCATACGCAACGCTCGGTTATATTGTGTTAGCCTGGCTTGCGTAAAAATGAATTACAGGAAGAATCCGCGTGTGCTTCGCCGGTCCTCCTTTTCGTCTTGTTTCGGAACGGGGAACTCTTCCGAGTGTCGAATTGTATGTCGAGTAACGAAGAAGACAGCGATGGAAGGGCTCTTATCACCACGTAACTGTCCGATTTGTTATACTTTTTTTTTTTTTTTTTATACACCGTTAATACGCCCAGATACAGCGTGCAAAAATACCGATAACGAGAGAATGAGCTATTAAACGAGTGGAGCGCTGATAACGCCAGACCGCCAGATTCTCGGGCAATTTTTAGTCGAGACTACAGTTTAAGAATTAGGAGTTACAAGAAACACAATCTAAACAGGTATTCGTTAATGCAATTTCTTGTCAGTTGCATAGACAGTTTCATAGCTGCAATTTCCAATCGCGAATAACATTCGTTACATAATCTTGATATCCTATATTGTTGAAGTTGCTTTTTTTTTTTTGTAGATTTCTCTTCAGTTCCATAGTTGCGTTTTTTAATCGCGACTACCATTCGTTACATAATCTTGATACCCTCTATCGTTGAAGTGTAATTATCGTGCAAACTTGAAACAGGCAATGGAACCTCTCCGGCTATGTATCCAGGCGCTTCAAGCAGCCAACAAGATATTTTACGACGGCTGGTCGTCAACGAACCGTTAAATAAATTTATTTACACGGTGTAATTCAGTTATATTATTTGTCAGCCGGCTCACGGCTCAGGCGTTAATTCTGTTAATGGTCGTCCCCAAACATTCCGTGGACACGTTCTCTACGCTTGCTACCGCTCGTTCGCAACTTTCAATGGACGCAAAGTAAAAAAAAAACCGAGAAGTGCATAATAATTGGTCAGTGATTGGTAAACGGTGCATCGGACGCATTCAATCGTCCCCCGATTCCTCTGACCCAGAGTGCATTGGGAGAAAGAGCCGGGCCACTTAGGGGTCGTCGCATTTGACCCCACTTTGCGACATCCTATTTAGACCACTTTATGAATCATATTAACATACCGAAGCGGAGAGAGGAACATTATGTAGAACGTGCTGTTCGACGATGAATCGCTATTACGGGAGCCTCCTCGTACAACACCGTGGAAACCGGTTCACTTTTTCGAAACGGAGGAATGCGGTCTGTTTTTAGCGGTTTTCCTCTTTAAGCTTCCGCTTTGAACCGCAGGCCAGGGAGTTTTATTATGTCAGCACCTTCAAATGAATTTCTGTCTGTACATATTACGATTCAGGTTGTAAACAAATTGATTGGCGTATTGAAAGTCAGTCGATCTTTTGAAGATCGAATTTTCTGCGTTGAAAGTCTGTGAATTCGAATTCACAATTCGACGAGGAATGTCCCGTGGGCGTTTGCAAAGGGAAATATCTAATCTGAATTAATAAGTAGGAGGATGGACACCTGAATTTCCCAGTAATAGATCGAATTACTAAAGGAAGAACATCGTAACAAAGTGAATCGGACGTGGCAAACTCCACGAAATATCTAGTTAATAAACGATGTAAATGATAGGTCGTCCGTTCGTTGAACCGGGGGAATTAATAACAAGGAATTTCAGGGGGAATTTTAGGTAACCTGGAAACACCGTTTCGCGACATCCCATTTAGACCGGCTTATGAATCATGTTAACATGCTGCGAGTCGGGGTACGGTGGATGTAGGACAAACAGCGTGTGGGTGAACACCAGTGATGTAACTTTTTTCTTCTTCTTCTTCTCTCTAACGTCGTTACGATCCCTCGAGGCGTAAATGTCTCCCTCCGTTTCCCGCCAAATAAATCGTCGACCGTTCGAAATCGCTAAGCCTGTTTCGAGCGGATGTTGCCTAGGAACAAATAAAAAGTTTTCAGCCATAAGTGGGGCCTCGTAGGTGTTTTAGGTCACCGGATTCGTCCAGCTGTCGCGACGTTTCCCGCCTTATCATCGCTCATTAGAAATTCCGAGCGCCTCCCACGGCGGCTCTTACCGGTTTGCACGCGATTAGCCGTCGTCAATTCGGCCCCCTGGAATTTCAACGGGATCGTTCAGCTACCGTGTTTGCCTCTAAATATCTCGCGTATTTCACGATTCTGAAACGCTTTCGGGGAGGATTACGAGAGTTAATCGTTGGTCGACACGTGATTTAGGAATTCTGTTCATCTTTGGATACCATACTCTTTTGAGATTCATTTGCAATTGTGTCTCACTATCTTGTTAATATTTTGCACGCAATTTTCTTCCTATGGAGTTTCGAAGACGAGGGCGTGTTTCCAAGGTTAATACCCAGGATATTTACTGTATCCAAAGAGATTTTGGTTCGAGGAATTAAATATCATGGATCGGAATAAATAGGGATTAGTTTATTTTACTTAGATAACGAAAATATTTATCAATAACGATAACTTTCGATTTTGCAATCATTCGCGATACCTCGTTCGGTCTTTACTTTTCTTCTTGAGCTCGGAGACGGTTCAGCTCGAAATTCAATATTTCGAATACGCATGAGGATAGCATGACGAAGAACATTCAATGAAATGAGGTGTATCGGGGAACGGTTGATGCTTGCAAACACGATAAAGTCGTTTACAAACTCGAACGACAGTGTATATGCGTGTTGATAAGTACGCGAAAAATATAAGTTCTTCTTTGCGAGGCTTCGCGGTACAAACGCGGCTTTGTGAACAGAGAGACGAGTGCCAATTAAGAAAATATGTGTTTGCACTTTGCACCGTATAGACACCCTCTTCGTATACGCCGCGAACGTATAAAATCCGCGATCGAGTCGCGAGCATTCAGAAGACTTCCCTTGGCTGCCTATTCTTTCGTGCTTGCTCCGTTATGTACATACATACATGTGTAACGTATACAATAGCGATCCATTCATGAGAACGTGTACGCCATAACATATCAGAGAAATACCAAACGCTGTACGGAAATTTTGCGCTTCCCAGTAGCGTATTACGATCTTCGGTATTGTAGTAAACGTCAGAGTTAACGAGGGCGTGGTAAACATTAATCGATTACAGTATAAATCTTCACGAGACTTGACATAGATTATTATCAGGCTTACAATGTGAAATTACCGATGTTCGAATGATTTACTGTCGATCGTGATCAGTAGACTGCGAATTTTATGCATTTATAGAATATTCGATCATCTAGAAGACAGTAAAAAGTTTTAGTAAGCTTATTTAGGTTTTCCTTTTTTTTTTTTTTTCGAACTTACCAGAACCTTTAACAGGCCAAATAAAATTTTCTTTCCGACCGCTTTTGAGAAATAAATTCATAAAAATCTATATTTGCATACACATCCGCAGTCTAGTGATCGGTAAACGTATTGGGCTTCTCTATTTTCTTCGAACACCGAGTTTCTCTCCCGCGATTGTTTAATTATTCGAAGTGAGTAAACAGACTTAATTATTCGAAGTAAGTAAACAGCCTTGATATTTCGAATTCGTTCGCCGTGCAGAATATTCGACCAATTTCTCGTTAGCTTTTAATGACGCACACCAGTCAGTCGATCGAAAGCCGCCGTAAATTGGAAGGAGTGACGCCCAGACGAGGGTGTGTCTCTTCACGAACGACAGACTCCGCACAATTCAAACAGAACTCGCCCGTTGTCAGCGTTCCTCGTTAAATTTCCCTGCTGGCCACGCGATCTCGTGTCTGGAAAACGACCACGAGAAAGCCTGTACGTCCGAGATTCTTGTTTGTTCAGTGGTGTATTCGGTAACGAATTGGAGATCTTCGATTACGATTCGATTCTTCGGAAGATCGATTCCGTTGGGTATCACGTCACTGCCATATATAACACATAGATTAACGGCCAAAAGTATGAACGTCCCTAGAACGAATCTTCTGACCCCCGACCGCAAATAATTCCGCTACAATCAGATCCACGTAAATCGATCTATAAGTTGTTCAATTTTCCGATGATTGGAGACACAGCACAGAACAATGAAGAATCGTCCGTCGATACTCCGCGGGCAATTAAATTCACCGGGAATAAAGAGGATAGTCCGCTTTTAACTCACGTGACAGCGGGAATGACGTCAAAATGTACGAGCACGCTCGCTTCGAGTGATGTCACCGTGTATTTTTAAATTAAATACGGCGTGAACCGTTCCGCACACGAAAATTTCTGTAAATCGTCGTCTATTAAACCGCACTTTATTTGCATAAGCTCCGCCGGCCGACGAAGACGAGTTGCTTCTTCGTCATGGAAGATCGTCGAGTGGGAGTCTTCAGGATACGAGTGTCTCAATGAAACTTATCGAGCCTTATCTGATGATTTAGATAAATCTCGTACCGCGAGATTCGACGCCATACTTACTCGCTGTACTCCTCCGTGATCCGTCACTTAAGTACAGACGTTTAAACGGGATTAAGGAGACAAGCCGAGAAAGCTTGATTTATGCTTCCGGAAAGCGAGACCGGTCGCACTGGAAAAATGTCAAGTTGCGTGGACAAATTGGTGCGTGTTTTATACACTCGACACGATGTTGTCGCATTGTGTCACGTACCTACCGGATTCGATTGAGGTGTGGTTTAAGTAAGAGAACGGTGAGAGCCTGCTGAAAATATGATTTCTTCCATTTAATTTTTTAATATTCTAGCTTAAAAATTAGAATGGAGAGGGAAGATCACAGTTCAAGTATAGCAAAAATAATTTAATAAGGTCCAGTCGTATTGATTCGGGAATTTTTGTGATGTCCCATGCTGAAGAGATAAATTCCCCAATACATAAAGTGTCAAGGGGTTCAAGAAATCCCTTGACAATCCTATTACTCAGGAAGAAATCGTCGGTAGTTGAAAAGATACGAGGTAAATCTCCAAATGGAATGCCAGTGGCTTCAAGAAATTCTTCGACGAGCCTATTACTTAAGCATACATTTCGAGGCGTTGAAAAGATTAGGAATTCCTCGATGCTGATGCAACTCCCGTTTCCAGCTATATCAAAGACCTCGACCTTCCCTCGAAACCGTGGAATAATCCTGTCGACTTTTCCAGCCGCATCATTTTTGAGTCACCCTCGTATTTTCGTACGAATGATGACATCGCCCCAAATATCGGAGTAGAGGACGCTCCTGTTTTTCGCCTCGACGACGCGAAGAGACCTAATTACTCATCGGTCGGGGCGAGAAAGTGGATTACGCTAATCGTGTTTTCCTCGACCGCGAACACAGTCTCGCGATACGAGGCGGAATAATGTTTTGTTTGCATAACGAGGCGAATCGATCGACTCATTCGGGAAGATAACTGGCCCCGTTCGTTCTCTCCGGCTTTTCCAATAATGAATCGCGCTCTGCGCAGAGAGACCAGGCCGGACATCCCCTTTCTTACGCCGCTAACACTACTGTGAGCGACAGACGGGCCAGAGTAATTTATAGACCGCCTGGAAGAGAGAAAGAGATAGAGACTAGCGTTCAAAACAACAGATAAGTTAGTGAAACAGACGGCGTTTATTATCTGGTACCCTACTGGCATGGGGTCGATTGATTCATTGAGTCGGAGCTACCGAGATATACTCCATCTTGGACTCTCGTGGCTTCTTTGCACACGTTGCGAGGATCTTTCTGGCGTACAGTTTGTTAGCATAGTAGTGATTGAAAACTTTCGGAGCAATTTTTCTAGGGCAGAGTTTCCCAACGTGGGTCGTACGCCTCACTGAAAGGGAAGTTTGGTTTTACTATTATGCTAAGGGAACATCGAGATCTTTGAGTTGTTGAGGTGGGGAATGACCCAAAAAAGGTCGGAGAACACTGGTCTAGAGGATTGGTGGAGAATTTGAGACTAATAAGGATACACTCGCGAGCAGTTAACGAGACCTCACAGTCTAAGCTTAATTCGATGTTCAGTTGTTATCAATTGCTACAGATCCGAGAGTCACATGGACGACGTTCACCGCTTGTGTGACCGTGAATCGTTCGTCGCCGATTAGGAAAAATCGGTTTCTTTCTCGAGGCGTGAAAGGAATGTCCATTTCACCGGGAGGAAGCCGAGAACGGCGGAGAAAAAGTTCTCAGCGTGAGTCAACCAGTCGCTTGGACAAGTCTGACGGTCGTTCGCCGTTTTCCTTAACACTTCGTGGGCTGGGAGTAGAATAGGAGAAACAAACACCTATCCAGCCATTGCCATTTGTCATCGTGTGTACCGGGAATTGGATGCTAAAAAGAACGGCGTACGAAAAACGAATCGGCAATTGCGTAACCAAGGATACAACGTGAATACATTCTGACCTGGTCTTTGTAACGAAAAAACGTACTATTACGTCAGATCTCGCCAATCAGAATATATTAAAGGTCTATTGTTGATCTGTCCAGACACTTGACCTCCAAAAATGACGAAATCTGTACTTAACTTCGCTACGGGTTTTGGATCTTCTCTGGTCGAAATTGGAGAAAAATGTAATCTTGAGATTGATGCGATCTTATTCTTTGTAAATGTAATGAATCCTGAGTGTAATGTAATGGCTCCGATCACCGGTGACAACCACCATGGCAGTGAACACGTTAAAAGTTCTTAACGCCGTTGTTACAAGCGAGTCCAGCGATAAGTCAACTTATTCGACCCAGCTACAAACGCAACGAATATAGCACGAAGTCAACGATCGCCAGAGTGTTGAATATAATTGCGTTTACGTAACCGAGAACGTGGTGTGTCAACTCTCGTCGCAGCTGTGACACGTGGTGGTATCTCGCTGGATCGTTTCGCCACGATTTACGATCGCTCTGAAGCTAAGCCCCCGATGCAACTCGAAAAATCGATCGCGCTCCGTTCTGATCTTCGAGAGAAGGTGTTACATGTATACCCAAGTTTTCCCAGTAAAACTGCGCCCACCCACGCTATGAACCACCTCCACATCGATCACGATCGCGACAGGGATATACAATAATTGTACGACCATTCGCCCAGCAAACGTCGAATTAACCGCGAAAAAAACTGGATCGGTTTATTGCGTGCGTGGTGGTAATTGAAAAACCTGGGGCCCCGCCGAAAGATCCATTAACCCTTAATGTACGTTTACTACATTGTTATTACCTTTAGAAATCTTACGACTGAAAATTACGGTAAAAACCGGCGAGAACAATTTAATCGCGTCGACTCGAGCAACGAACAATTTGATCGGCTGACAGAATCAAGCGTCCCCTCCTTGCGTGTGTTTCTCTTTTCTGTTGCTTTGTTCGCCAGCCGATTACTTCGAGCCGTGTCGACGGACAGGTAATATATTATCCGTGGATTTTTTTCGCCAATCTCACTTGCTGACGACTTGGAAATTCACGACTCGAATGCAGGCCGGTTCTCGACCACTTGTGCTGCTGCGCGTGGTCTGAAAGAGAAGACCTTCACCCGGATTCGATACGCGGGCCCCGGCTCGCGGCGTACATAAGTGCACTCCGACAAGTGCTCGGGGGAACCACCTTTTTCTTCGTCTGCTTGACGACCTCTTTTTTTTTTTTTTTTCCTTTCTTTCTCCACTCTTCCCCCTGGTGTAACTGCGCGACAGGTATATACGCTAAGCAGGACCTTTGAGTCACGCTTTAGTTAGAGGTTCCACACCACGACCGGATTACGCGTGTAACGCGCCATATTCGACCGGTACGTGAGCCGAGTTGTCGATCGGAACGAACAACCGTTGATTGAACCAGCTGGGAACATTCGGGCTCACCACCGAATTCATTACGTTGTGGTGTGAGAATGTGACGATATTCCTATAACACGATACTTTTGTTAGTTTTCGGAATCTAATTATATTTTTCGTATGTACTAGTTCCTAGTTTCTTACAACAGAAATTCACAATAATGCTGCAATTTTTACGAACCCGACCACCGTGTAATACAGGATTTACTTGTTATAAATCCACTTCTCCGTTTAAGCGTACAGTAATCTCGATATTTCGTTCGTCGGGTATTTATATCTGTACATTGGTACTTCACATATTTTCAGACCCTGGTTTAGCGATCTCCAGTGATATCGATTTCGCAAGGTTGCATTTGTTCCTGCTAGGATAACCACGGGAGCCCGCGTTAATTGTCTGCAGATGATCGTGCCATTGGAAAACCGCGAATTGCACCGGTGAAATCGCGGCGGATAAATGAAATTCTGGGCTGCCTCGTAAAATTTCGAGCGGAATGCCAGGAACTCGTTTCAATTTTCGCCCGTTTCCACGGCCGGTTTATCTTGAGTTCTTCGGACCTCAGAACGTTCGAACGCCAGATACGCTTTATCGATGATCATACAGTCTGTCTAATGAAAGAATTTCACCGGAATTTTTCTGATAACTGCATCCAGGTAATAATTTGGCCGGTCACGCTTTTACTAGACAGACTGTACGTAGATCGAGGTACATTATTCGATCAGTAGAAGTCGCGAATCAGGAACGACAGAGATCGAGCGTTGTTGTTTTTTATTCGATGAAAATATCGATCCAACAAGAATGTTACAGTTTCTTAGAAATCGGCCATATTGGGGGATAAAACAGGCGTAGCTGTCTCGCTCTATTTGCTATTAATTAGCACACCTTACCAGGTGGCGGATGTTTTGCTAGCGAAACAATTCTCGAAATTTTTTTTCCACGAGTCTAGTAGGAAGTCCTTTCCAAGCGATCGCTCGAGGAGAGAGAGAGAGCACTGGTTTCGCCGCGAAACTTTTACCTTCGACGAGTGAAAGACCTCGGACGATCGTAGATTAAAGATCAGCCGGGGCAGTTTCTTCCTTTCTCCTCGCGGTAAAGAACGCGATCCACGAATTAAAACGATAACAAGACTGTAGGATTCGATGCACAGGATCGTCTGAGTGCTCGTCGGCGATGGGTCGGAAAAAAGAGACTATTTCGAGATTGATAAATTATGTCCGTGGCACGCCGCGTTAATATTAATACACACGGTCATGGGGAATAACAGGAATTACCGTTCACGGCTTTATTCACGATCGGGATTAAACTACATGTTACGGAGCTATCGAACGATTGAACACGGCTCATTAATCATTCCACGTGATGGTTACGCGGTACTAGGAATGGAACCTGCATTTAACGTGACCTAGAGAGTTAAAGTAGAGTCTGTGGAGGAGCAGAATGGAGGACAAAGCATGAGCGTGTCAAAAATTCGTGAAATTGAAGCTACAGTTATGGACGAGGACAGAACAGATTGTCCGTTACTCAAGGCCATTTTTCCTATTGTATCCCTTAACTAGCCCTAACTACTCTTTTCCCTTTATTTCCTTCACCATTTCCTTCGCTACACCCCACGTCACCCGATTCCCATACAGGCACGCTTACAATATCGCAATCATTTTTTTTTTTTTTTTTACTCTTTTCCAGGTAAAACGTTCTGCCAGGCTTGCAAGAAGAAGTGCAGCGGGGAGGTGCTACGAGTGCAGGACAAGTATTTCCACATAGGGTGTTTCAAGTGTGCTCAGTGCAACGCGAGTTTAGCGCAAGGCGGCTTTTTCGCTCGCGAGGGCTCTTACTACTGCACCAAGGTACTGAAACGTATAAATAAAAAATCACCGTCCCGATAAGAAAAAAAAAATAGAGAACGTGCGGGGGGTTCGCCACTATTTGGAGCGCGTAATTCACTCGCGGTAAACGCAGTCTCACCGTTTTACACTTCATTTTTACTTGCTTCGTACTTCATGTTACACCTCCCGCTATACATAAAGCCTATTAAACCACATAAACAACTGTAGTCATCTGTGTTTTAACCCTCTGACAGTAAGGTCCGGGTCGTATGCGACCCAAATTATAGGGATGATATAAGATAAAATTTCGACTTCGAATTTCCAAACTTTTACCTAAAAAAAAAAAGGGCTAAACTCACTTTAACTCACGTTTTCTGTGCAAACCTTGAGGACGACGATCCACGAATCCCTCCCAAGTTTTATTCCCGTTTCGATGGTGAACGAGAATCTCGCGTTAAGAATGCCCCTCGTGAAGGGGGCCATTTGTCATCGCGCGTAAATAAACTCCTCGGGGCTGGAAGCTGGTCGCGCCACGATTGACAAACACGGCTGCGAAAAACGAGAGGCGCCCACGATCCTTCGTACGATACACCGCGTCCAGGCGTATGAATGTTGTGTCTGGCGATGTTGGTTGAAACAATCACGGGGCAACGTACGTTCTTGGTTGTTGCAGGACTACAGGGAACGCTGGGGCACCAAGTGCGCCGGCTGCGGGGAGTACGTGGAGGGCGATGTGGTCACCGCGGGCGAGAAGCACGCGTTCCATCCGAACTGCTTTCACTGTCAGAGATGCAGGCAACCTCTGTTGGGTCAAGGGACAAAAGTGTCCCTTGTGCAAGGTGAGTAGAGTTACGGTAAATCGTCGATGAGTGCTCGAAGACTCCAAAATCGTTAAAGAACGAGTATACGATCATCACGCGCGGTTCCATAGAACCAACGAAACGGTATCGTCGTAGGTTCCCTTTTCGATGAGACCCGCGAAATTGGCGTTACCGGCGAACCTGTTAAAGCAAATTACCACTTGGGTGTAGGATCGCACACGGCTTAACGAGACCGTGCACGCGCGCGTGGCCTTGTACCGATTGCCACGGTTCATGCTTGAAAATGTACGTCTGCACGGGAGGGAGAGATACCACCTGAAACGACCCTGTCGCGAGTTAAAGCGCCGTTCCCTACCTCCCTTCCCCCCGTCTCGATCCGATCGTTACATTGTTCTCGGGCAAATATTTATGCGCATCTTTGCAACCTCGGCCGCTTTATCGATCTTCTCGCGAAAGAGAACCGGTGCGTATTTTTAGAGAACCAGCTCCAGATGCTTGGTCTGCGCGCGATCGTTGTTCCGGCCTGTTCGTGCAATTTTTTAAACGTCATTTCTGGTAGACCTGGAGTTCAATAGGGAGAAAAAGGGTTCAGTTAGGCAACATAGACAGATATTGGATCCAAGTGTTACTGTTATTTACAGACCATTCATGTTCCTAAGAATTTACAAAGTTTTCAAGATCAGTCAGTAATTAAGATCCACAGGTATCAAGGATCCATTCGGATCTCTACTAACAACTCTTCACCCTGATTAACCCTCCAACGGTTGTGATACTACTAGACCCTTCTCCTCGACAACTAGAACTCGCTCTTTCCACCATTTCCAATCCATAAAATCCCAAGTAAAAAAAATCTAGCACCAAGAACGGTCGCGAACCATTCCCACGGAATTGAATCCCTCGAAACCAGTCTCTCTCCCTATGCAGACAAGGGGTCGGGGTAAGATCGACATCGACGAATTACGCGGCTATTTATACGACGAGAGACGCGCAAATATCAGCCAGTAAACAAATCGTCGCAAAAGCTGCGTTTCGCGCGTACAAACGATGAATCAGCGTGTCGAAGATACGCACCAGGGATAAAAGAGAGACAATAGGCGGCGTGTATGGAGCCTCTCTGAGTGTGTGCGTCATCGGGACAACAGCGCAGATCGACGACCGGATCTGTCCAATCGCGAAACTAACCCAAGCATTGTCTATAGGTCAAGCTCTATGCCATCGATGCGTCGGAATCCCGGTTCGAGAGGCCTCGACGCCGGTCGGCAATAACACCGCGACTAGAGGAGCCGGAGACGGGCCCTCCGACCCCGGTGCCTGCGCCGGTTGCGGTAACCAATTACGGGAAGGTCAGGCCCTGGTCGCTCTCGATCGGCAATGGCACGTCTGGTGCTTCAAGTGCCACAGCTGCGACACCGTGCTGCACGGCGAGTACATGGGAAAGTGAGTTCAAGAAAAAAAGGGTTTTTGTCAGTCAACGACAGTGTCTCGGTTGATCTTGGAGTCCAGGCTGATGAGGAGCTTCCTATGCGTCGGGCGCGTGAAATTTTTATTGGATCGCGGGAGCCCCAGACTCTATCTACAGAGGATAGTTTCACCCTCGAGCACGGATTTTCTAGACTGCGAAAAACGTTGGTTGCGGAAATGAGATTGACTTTCGAGGTTCGCTGCTCTGGTATCGATTGCCGAGCACCGTACAGGATTAGAGAGAGGGAGCACAGATTGGATTTGGAAGTTCGGTTGGGAATGAAAGTCCTGAGGGGATGAATGTTAAAGAACGTGGATAGGTATCTTGCTGAAGCGTGAAATTTTAATTAGGGGAATGAAGTTGGTTGATAAATTTCTTGGGAACTTCCTTGATAGGGACTCAACACTTTGACTGCAGTGGTACCCATATGTGGGTCGGTTCTCTGGAGTTAAAATTCTTTAGAGTTTGATATTTAGTATAACAAATCTGATTTGGATAAGTCAAACGACGCAAATTGCTCACACATGACAAGTTACAGTATTGATTCAACGTAGACAATGGTCCAAATACAGCAACCTTCCCCTATGCTTACAAAGTTGCCTGAGTATACACTGCTGCTGTACGAGCATTAACCACGTCCATCTTCCAAGGGTTAAGTAATCACAGAATTTTTGCAGTTGCTAGATTAGCAGTCAAAATATTGTAGCAGTCAAATAACTTGACCTGACTAATCTATTCTAGTACTAGCAAACTCAACATTTTCATAGTTCGTAAACTGGTTGCTCCAAGATAAAACCGAGCCAGTCAGACAATTTACCAGACGGAACTGCATCAAATGCAATCATCCTGCTGTTTTCCTCCAGAGATGGGGTGCCTTACTGCGAGAAAGATTATCAAAAACAGTTCGGCGTGAAGTGCGCATACTGCAACCGTTACATAAGCGGCAAAGTTTTGCAAGCGGGCGACAATCATCACTTTCACCCTACCTGCGCCAGATGCACCAAGTGCGGCGATCCGTTCGGTGACGGTGAGGAGATGTACTTGCAGGGCGCCGCGATATGGCACCCCCGTTGCGGTCCAGGGCCCAGCGGGCCAAATGGTATCGTGAACGGCCACAGCGAGGCTCACACTCCTCAGCATCGGGAGTCCGAACGAATCTCCAGCAGTGCCTCGGAGATGCAGGTAAGACTCGAGAATGGTTGAAAATTGTGCATTCTCTTCGTGCAACTTGGTTCGGGGGAAACTGCGATCGAAAGTTGTCCCCGAGACGGTGGCAACGACACCCGAGAGCAATTATGAAACAGTCGTATTGGACTCGACTGTGATTGAATTGTGGTTCTTTGGAGCTTTTTCAAAAGCTACATACTATACACGTGTCTATCCTGAACTCGAATTTAACTCAGAACTGGCGGAACCGTGTGAATCGGTCTCTTGTAACATAGTGTACTATACAACGAGTGCAAGCGTAGATTCATTGATGTGTTCATCTGTGTATACTGTTGCATTTCTCGTTCATCGTATTGGCGGTATGGTAACTTACGATTACAATGTCATTCTTGAAGTCATTTCTCATATGTTCACAAACGGGTTTGGTTAAATCCATGGGTGGATTATCATTAATTTTCTTTTGTGTAATGTATCTATACTAACGTTCATTGTTAACACGTTTAGTTGGCGCTCGCTATCTTAACGATCACAATGACGCTCGATATCGTCCAATATACATTTAATATTATATGCACGTCGTTTTTTTTTTTTTTTTTTTTTTTTTTTTTTTTTTGTATTCGTTTAGTTGCATCGTACGCTGTCGGAACGACGCGAATTTTGCATAGTTGCGCCGTGTTTGCCGTACGAATCTGTAAAATACCAATCGGGACAGAGTATTTAATCGGCGAACGGTCGAGGGATTCGAATACACACTTTACGTCAGCTTGCATCGTGCTTATTCTGGACTGTTGTACGACGTGTTTCGTGTGAAAATGATATCTTGTTGCCCGGTTGGAGAAGTCTTGTGTTCAGTGTCCAGTTGTTCGATACCAAATTAGAGAGTAGACCAATTTACTAGAGCCTTTCGTGAACGCCTATAATACTTTTTTTCACTCGTAACAGCTTTGTGTATAGCTTAATTTTTTCTACTGAACGATATTTTTCGCTTTCGACTTGTGCATTCTCTCCTATGAACGTGTTCGTTGTATACTATATTCCGCACGCTTCGATGTACGGTTCTCGGTATTATATATATTATACGTATATTATACATACATTATATATACATACTCGAACGATTATTATATCACGAATTTGATTTTTATCGTTTTTTTAATTTTTATTATTGCTTTCTTAATCGTTTACTTTTTTTTCGCACGGTCATTGTGTATAGTTTTCATTGCGGTCACGCACGCCAAGCCTGAACGGATCACTCTGCAGCCCTTACAGCAGCCTCAGTCGCAAGGTATGCCATGTATCTCCTAGCACAGGCACTCTTTCGAGAAAAACTTTAACATTCGTGAAAATTCTGAACGATAAAACCTTGTACTGTGAAATGTCCTACTATCAGCTTGGGTGGTAACCATGATCAAATATTAGATCCTAAGGTCAGAGATCGGATCAATCCATTGATGAAACGGTGCAATTTCTCGAAAGAGGGTCGAACGCGTTGAGTTCTTATCTTTTTTTGCTCAGTACCAAGCTAAAGTTAGCGGTATGACAAGACGCTTACGACACAACCGAAAAAACGCAAGCACGAGCCCAGCCGCGATAATGTCCGTTAATTGCCCCAGTATTACCCCGCGCGAACCGGCAGTCCTGGGCTGATGTTACGAGAATACGGACGGGGTGCATCCGAGGATGTGTCTAGGATTTACACTTACTCGTACTTGACCGAGACGCCCAGCCAAGGATATCTGAGACGTCCGATACAGCCGTACGACAAACCGCCGACTAGCCCACACTTTCACAGGCCCAGCTGTAAGTGCCATTTTTTATGGTACCATAAAGTCTGAATCAGTGCAACCGATTCTACCTTGGCTTACCGTCGATAAATTAATGTCCACCCTCTTGCTCAACATGACACCCTCCAATTAGAATCATTTCCCAACTTTTTGCTCCTGATGGTACTCACTTTAATCCCTCGATTTAATGGTCAACAATGGTACCAATGTCGCAGCGCTGATTTAAATTTTATTGTAGTATATTTCTCCTATTCTGGCAAACAACGTCTTCACGGTATATGTTTCTAAAGGGAACTGTAATGTTTAAATTGTATCGTACCTTTTATTGTAGCCTCTCGTTCGATAAGAAGCAGCGGTGGACGCAGCAGCCGGTCTGGAATGCGAGCACTGGTCGATGCTCTCAGCGAGCCCAGACCGAAGTCGCCGGCCAGTCAAGTAGATAATGACGAGCCAATAGAGCTCGCGCATTATCCAGACGCGATGAAACCACCACCTGGATCCAAGCCACCCATCGAGAGAGACGATTTCCCTGCTCCTCCTTATCCTTACACAGATCCTGAGAGACGTAGACGATGGTCGGACACATACAAGGTATACGCAATGTCGATAACACCATGTGTAGGGAGTACCTGCATCAGACGACGAGGACGAAGTCGACAACAAGACGTATATAAAGGAGGTGGAGGAGAAACTAAAGAAGGAACACGACGAGCTGAGTAAAATCGACACTGGCATAGCGAAGGTGTTCTTGCAAGACCGTGAAAAGGATCGGGAGAACTTGAGACACAAGGCAGCTAATGTGGATCCTAGGAACGCCTCGAGGACACCGTCCGCCGCCAGAGAACCGACCTATAGACTTCGATACGAGAGCCCTGTTGGTGCATGTGAGTCTGTGAATCATGTCACTGTAATGCTTCGGTAATTCACTCGTGTTGCATCGCTAACAAGTTCTAGAGATTGGACTGGTGAATTTCGAGAGAATGAATCCCAAGACTCGAAAGATCCCGAATTAGTCTCCCCCAGAACAGACGAGTGATTGTTTGAAGCACGATCATCCGCGTGTATCTGCGATTCCTGAACCTATATGCAACGAATGTTCTTTCTCCAGCTCCATCGAGAAACATAGATCACGCCAGGCCCTGGGAAGACGACGACGGTTTGAGCTACCGATCCAGCGGGCCGAGTTACAACGGTAAGTCTCCCCACGATTACTTTTCGATCGTTACTTATCACTATTATCATGATCGTCTCATTAACATAAGTGATAATCATCTCATACATGTCCACACGTTCGCACATGACACTAACATACCACTCTACCGTGTCGAAGTAACATCTCGGACGTTAGATTCCGATGTGAATAATAGCGGGGGTGGGGAGCGAGTGAGAGAACGTTCCATGTAATAATATATACCAGTGAAAAAAAAAAGAAAACAAATGTTTGCTATATCCGTGGAACGGGGACCGTCGTGGCGTGCGAATGCGAATCACATGCGATGGGAGAAAAAGGGGGTTACTCGAGCCATAGTAGTAGGCCAGGTTTTTATACGTTTTTAAGTGGCGTATAGAAGCACCGAACGCGCGCACACTACGGCCGCCCGATTAACGTGAATCCAGGTGATGTATGCTCCGCTTTTGCATGTGGTCGGCATCTACCATCGATGTGCTTGCCTATTCTACACGTCTGTCCGGCTATTAATGCTCTCTTCGAGTACAGAATTAGTATGCGTCGTGAAAAAAAAAAGTCATCCTCCGAATGTAGATATAAACTCGTTACCGAAAACACCCAATTCTTTCTCACTGAACCGTGTCTCTCTCCCGTTGCGTATCGTATCATATATCCGTTCAACTACTACCCTAGAACTTACATCTTTGCTGCCTCCTCTCGCATGGTATACTATCATATTTTCACCGTTCGCAACTATCCATCGTACACGAACACGACATCGATCAGAAGCAGAAGAAATTAAAAGAAAAAGTACTCATTCTATCATTTCTATTTGAATTTTTCATATGTATACCCGTGATGTTGGAAGATAACCGCAAGACGAACACCGCCCAGGGATGTAGTATTGATTTTTGTACGGGGTGTAACCTAGAGGTTGGAGATTCAAAGTTAAATTTCGTCTCGTTAGATTGTATTGGAGATTCGAAGTAACATTCGTCCCTTCTTGAATTTTCGTCTTGTCAAGTACAGTATACAGAAGTACAAAAATAACAATTGATACTGAATTTCAAGGTCAAGTTCTTCCTCCGATCCGGATATCCAGATTTCCTGGTAATAATCTTAATCCGTTTACACCCTGTACGTGTACATATTATTTCTGCTGCATGATAATTACGTTTCTCCGGCACTGCATACATTTATCTCGCTTATCCGGAAGGAGTACGCAGTAGGCTGGCCTAAGTTCTACTTTGCATTACGGCGCGTCGCAGCCCGTGGTATCTTCCAACGTCTGGCTCATTTTATTAATCGATAGGGAAATACCGCTATCTACGTTTTTTTTAGTACGACACACCGCTACCTGTATCATCGTATCTCTATTTGTGTTTTTGTGTTTGTGTTGTGTTTGCGTGGGCGGCAGTTGGGAGGTCATCGGCACGTTCCCCGGCTCCCAGAAACTATCCACCCCTTGGTACTCAACGCGCCTTCACTCTTCCAAACGCCGCTAGGCACTATCATTCGGTGAGTCCGTGAACTTTCCAATTCACCTACCGTTGATCTCAAGTCACACGATTAGAGACGTAAAGAAAAAGATAACGGGGGCCGAGAGGCGAGCTTCCGCGTCAGCCGGAAGTTCGTCCCTCGGGAGACCAGAAGAAAATACTTCTCAGGAGCAGCCGTCGCGGAACCGAGAGAAACGTGTGTAGGAAACGAGACCTCTGTTGACTTGTCTTCACCGGGAGGCATGCTTCTCTCTCTTCTTTTTTGTTGTAATCTCTAGCTTATTCAGATACATACGTTTTTATTATTACTTATACACAGGTGCTGGCTTCTTATTTGTATTTGAGATATATATATACGTGTATATAGATATATGAGATCTCTGTCTCTATCTCTTCCCTTTTTTTTTTTTGTACACACGCCGTTACCTTTGCACTCTGTTCTTTTTTTTTTTTTTACCGAGATTGCAACGCTTGTGCACTTTAAAGAACGTTCCCCCACCGTCTTGCCGTGGGGATGCGAGAAACGGGGACGTATTTTTTTGTTTTCTATCAACCGTAGAGTCTCAGATTGTTAGAAACGAATAAAGCCCCCGTGTATGGTAGTCTCGATGGAAAAGGTAGAGTGAGACTCCCCCGTGGGCCCCGTACACCGACCGCGTGTGGTCGATACCACCCACCACTTTACGTATAGAACGAAAAATCGTACCAGAGAAAGGGGCAAAAAGAAAGGAAATCGTAAAATGTTTTGTTGGCGGCGAACGTTGGGCATTCGTATGGGAATGAACAGATTTCCACTGTCCGGTTGGAACTAATGAGTAATACTGTCCGATTGACCATTTGAAACCAGTTGTGAGCTCCCTTCGGCACATCCCGAAGCCAGGGTACGGTCTGGCACCGCGAAGTCACACCTTCTCCTCGACCGGCGGTTCTGTATCTGCTCTCCCTGTAAGTCTTGCACAATCGCGTCACAATCGACGACCAATCTCTCTTGCACCTGTTGCTGCATTATTAAATGCTCTAGAGATTTTATTATTATTACTACTACTACTACTATTATTACATTATATATATATATATACTATATATACATATTATATATAAATATACACGGTTACCAAGGATTATATACCATGGCAAACAGCTAAGATGTACGCTTTTCTGTCGTCTAGGGTGATTATTCGTTCAGTGGGATGGGAGACAAGACGCACAGCACTGATTTCTCATCTGGCAAGTCAGATAGTGAGTAACAAAAGACAAAACAACAACGGAAAGGGCATAATACCGATCATCGTTATTCTTGCCACTCTCTGTACTCTTCTGGCAGTACACTATAGTACTTTCGATTTTGTACATGCTTCTTTTTATTTTATCGTTTTTTTTCTTTCTTTCTTAAATATATACATCAAGTAGATGTGCTCGCGGAACCACCAAGTTAGAGGGGATCGTCTTCGATTTTAAGCCACTTGTGATACGTGTTCCACGAGCACGCGAGATTCTTTACTTCTATTAATTTTTGTTTTCTCTCAATTATTATTACGGATTACTCGGCTTAATACCTTGAGCATGCTTGACTAAATGCATCCTCGCTCTACCTATACACATACACAGAGAAACACGAGTACACACGTACACTCATACAGACATTGTCGCAGTCTCATTATACGATTCGGTCCTGTACGTGCAACGCGACGTACGGGTGCCGTTTTATGGATTACCACGGATTGCATAAGAATATTCCAACGCTGTTATGATCGTTAACCGTGCTGGATGATCCCTGGTTGTGCGTGACGTTCGTCCCTAGGCGCGACGAACGTCACCCGTCTATCTGATACGTGCTTGAGGATGTTTGATCGTTGACAGCTGCCACACGTATCGTGTAGCTTTTTAGTGGATCCAGGTCATATGTACAATACGATCATCAGACATTCGCTTTATAGTGATTTAATCGGATCAATTGCGTTCCCGGTCGACGTGGTTGATTGAGATTATCGAGAGCAAAGTAGCGAACAGCATCAACGTTGTGTCGACAAGCTTGAAAAGATGAATTATAAAACGACGATCTTCTTTCGGTCTTAATTACCTATTTTCCGACACATCGTATACCGTAATATGATCGTTAATATTCGACTGAAAGTACAATAATATTCTCGATCGTTCGTCGTGCAATCATCCCTCTTTTCAAACCTGTCGGATCGTAATACACGGGTTCATCGTCGAAAGGGAACACGATCGATCGACAGCGAACGATTGTTACTTAACATAACGAAATGGTTTGTGCAACATGGTTTGACATGGTTTTTTTTCTTTCCCATTTTTCCCCCGATTTTAGTATCGACAGGCAGCATCACGGATGTGGATCGGCGGGCACTGGTATGTACCACAGCCCCATACTACTCCCGGCGAATTAGCATGGTTTGTAGCTTGTTTTTTTGCATCTGTTATTACATTAACCATCGCGTTGATAACTTTAAGTTAAGTATGAGAATAGCAAACGGTGTCACACAAGCGAGACTAATCACGGTACCGTTTGACGAAGATGTACACGAAACTTGTACATAATAATATATACATATCGTATATATTAGTACCGTCGCAAATGTAAAATATTCTTGTACATACAGCGTTGTATATTGTTTGTTGCGCATGCCTGCTGTACATTTTGCTGCAATTATAGTTTTCCATTTTGCATTTTCTATATTATATTTCTTCATATTTTTTTTTTATGCCTTGCGATTTGAAGTTTGCATATTTGACTTATAGAATATCAATACGAACAATCGATCAGTTTCGATACATTTAGTTTGCGCTTCGACGATGATTTTTGCAATTTCTTTAGACCGATGGCAATCGGGCTTTTTATGATTTTCACAGTCACCGATAACACAATCTTTCGTTGACGCAACACGATAACACGATGTGAGTTTCGCGTACGATTCCGTCCAACCGATTAACCATTAATCTGTACTTGTCTATTTTGTTTTTTTTTCCTTTCTTTAACAATCGACGCGTGTCACGCTATTCTGTCCACTTGGCTGCATACAGAGTTGCATATTTGTGCATTAAGGAACGAAAGAGGAACGGAACTATGTCTAAACTGAACAATCTAAAAAAAAAAAGAAATGATTTTTCTTCTTCTTTGCATGATGCGCACGTGAAGCGTGTCGTGGTTGCTTTTCTATTATCTTCTCCTCTCGTGTCCGAGATCAAAAACCGGACGATCCGTGGGGAATATAGAGTCAGATCATGTAAGTCTCACAGAACACTGCACGAACAACAACAACAACCGGTTCATCGACTGCGTGGAGATGAACGATTAATCGTAAGATGCCAATTCCTAGCGATCGTTTCAGTCTAGTTATAGTTCTGCCTCGTGGTTTCACGCGAACGGGACATCTGTAACGCGTCGTTCAATGGACATTCGCTGATTATTTTTTTTTCTGTTTCGCTGCAAAATTGGGTCTTGTTGAGCGACGACCACTCGATCGGAACGCGAAAAGAAAGTCTCGCACGGGACCGTTCATCTGGTCGAACTCTCTTCTGTGCTCGATATTAAACAGAATTCATTTCATGTTTTTAAAATCGAAATATAATAATTATATTTCTAGCCGAGGCCTCCTCAGGCGTACGAAATTCTTTCTCCTGTGCGAGACGCTTCGTTCGAATTAAGTGCACCGTCATTAACTCGCATTAGACGGTGGGACGATTACGGTGACTAATGAACGACTTGTGCTTCAGAATGATGGTGGAATGCTTCCATCGTCCACCACGTATACAGGTGGGCTGGGTTCGGTGGTCGGAAGTCACGGGGGCCATCATGTGAGGAGATCGTTGCCGGACATGGGTACTACGCCGTCCGAACCACCGAAACTCTATCCGTACCACTTACTTGTCATCACTAACTATAGGCTGCCCGCCGACGTGGATCGTTGCAACCTTGAGGTGAGTAATTACATTCACGGCGTTAAATCGACCGCAATTACGCGAACGTTATCCTCTTGAACCTCATCCTCGATGGACGATTATCAACATTGATCCACCGTAATTACGCGTAAAAATGATAGTTTACCAATAATATAAGGCGCCAAGATGATTGATCGACCTAGGAACTACTGGTCTAATTAGCTCACCCGAAGCTTCGCGTACTTTTTCTTAGAGCATTGAGTTTCAGCAGATGAAATTCTTTCTTTATCCTATTCAAGTTCTAAATCAGGAATTCAAGATCAAATCGGTCTCAAGCTCATCCTGCAGTTTATGAAGAATATCAAGTGAGGATGCATACTAGAACTTAAACCAAAGAATATCATTGAACCTACGATTCTCTATGAACCCACATTCCCTTGTGCACTGTGATTATCAGACACCTAACGTAGAACAAGAAACGATGACGAATTGGAGGTAGATCCTCAGGAATCCCCCAGTCACAGCACTGTCTTCGATCATTTATGAACCTCATTCCCATCTTCGCTATGCACTGTGATTACCAGACGCCTAACAAGGTCGAAGAACCGATTACGAATTGAAGGTGGATCCCCAGGAGTCCCCCAATCACCAGCATTGATCCAGTCAACAGATTCTCCTATTTCCTTCCGATAGAACAGAAATGACATATCGATCAACCAGGAGTAACCATCGTCTCCAAAACGTGTTTTTATTTTCCAGCGACACCTTTCGGACGCGGAATTCGAGGCAGTTCTTCAGTGCGGCCGCACGGAATTCTACAGACTACCCCAGTGGCGTCGTAACGAAATCAAAAGACGCGCCCGACTGTTTTAACCAGCAGCAGCGTTCACATTATGCGTTCTACTTATTACCTTCACCGTGTCACGACTGTGTTACCGTGGTACTGAGTGTACATTCCTTCAGCTGTTGGCCAGCCGTATCGCGAGAGAAAACCCGTGTTCACTGTACCCGTATCGTCGACAGCATTGCGAGCCGCGGTAAAGATCGGACAATCTTTGGATAACGTGTTCATCGACACGCAGGGTTACACGCGTGATTGATTCACACACAAAACAGACACATGTATACACATACGCAAATACGTATTACACAAAGAAGGAGACACACATACACAAAGCACTGCCATTTGTCGTCAATTTTCAAATGTTCTCTCAGCAACGAATCCACAGGCAGCTTCGACTAAACTTCGACTTATCTTCGACTTGAGAATTATTATGATCGTCCCCCCTGTGCGACTTCGGTGTGCTCCTTTTTCCGGGAGGATTTTCTTTGATGTTCGTTACGGTCGTTAATGCCTGTTTCTGTGATCCAAGCGGAATCTATGACTGCTGAAACCGAACCACGAGAGAATAGCGAAAAAGAAGAGAAACAGTAGAGGATGGTTCGATGGAGATTACCCGATGATATACAGAGTCTTGACTTATTTGATTATTGTTGACGGGGAAGTGGTGTTTTCCGATTATAGTCGGCGGATAGTTCTAAGGAAGAAGAGATATATTGTACGTAAAAGTCGACGCATGTCGGCGAAAGGGTGACCCAGGGCGAGTTTCTTTCCTGTATCTAGCATGTAGTACGGAATTTTTCATTGACCATGGATTTTCAACGTCGCGCGAGGATGAACGGTACATGGGTATAATTATTTAGGGTAGTAACTGAACCGTGAGCGAACGCGCTACTACGTGCCGAGATTTTAATCGTTTCGCCAAGACGATTGGAGCGTGACGATCACTTGGAGTTTACTCTCGTACGTCGACGAATATAGCACACACAAAACACTCATACACACACAAAAGGGAGGTATGAATATACTACCACCACGAATGCAAATAGTAGGGGCCGGGCAATGAGATGGTAATATTCGTAATGCACACGTGCGTTATTGTAAATAAACCGACGGATCGCATAAAGATGAAAGAAGCAACCGAAGTACGGATGAAAGGTATATAAATATATATATATATATATATGTATACATACGTATTATACGTACCGTTTTTGAGAATTCGCTTGAACCACAGACACACTTACTATTTGCAAAGGGTTATAAACACGAAAGCGCTACTATTATAAGAGCTATCATTATTATTATTAATTTTTAACTATTATTATTATTATATTTTACTATAAGCAACATGAGAAGTTTACGATATAAGTAGATAAGAAAGGCCAGCTTGCCGGGTGACGTGATTATATATATGGACGATTTTGCATGTTGTTCCTCTATTTTATCAAATGTTAATGAATTATACGGACTGTTTTGTACTTGGTGGTGCAGGATGAATAAAAAAATGATCGAAAATATAGAATACTCTAATTCTCGAGAACAAAGCTTTCTCAGGAACAAAACTGGTACATCGTTGATTCATTCTTGACCAACGAACCACTCCCTTCTTTATCATTGCACCACAAGTTCCAGAAACAGTCCGTATAACACTATCTTCTTATCTATCTATCTGACCTGCGTATTGACTAGACGAAATCGCTCTGCAGTGCGGGCGAGAGTTCTTCGATAACAGAAGATGAGAGAACTTCGGAATAATCGTTGAAAACATATACAGTATACACGCGTGGATAACTCTGGATAAACAGAATAGACATTAAAATGAAAAGCAGTTGTGTACAACTAATTTACACACACACACACACGAAAAGAGCACGTCAGGCGGCAAGCTGCACGCGCGAGACAGAAGGGGCGTGCGTATGTTAAAGTAGAACGTTGAATCTTACCGAAACCGATTAATATCATAGGGATCACACACTGCCGACACAATTCGAGAACGTTATGACTATTCAGCGAAGCAGGGGAATTGCCTCCGAAAAATTTGTTTGTTCCGTCGGAGTGGCGTGGATCGAATTATCGAGGACAACCTGTGTATATGCGACTAAACGATGGAAGATGGGGGTAGGGGGAACGATTCGCTGTTGCGTGCAACACAAGTTCGTGAATAAGCGTTTTACTGTACTAAACACTTCGCCTGTTACCCTAAGTCATGTGCCTATAATGTGAATGTCGGCGGACATTCGACACACGAGGAGAGTCGTGATGATGGTCCCCCGCGATTGGGCGTCTGTATAACGCGTGCGCGCACACGTTCGCCGCCACCAATTCGTGCAATTCTCGTCGGTCTACCCCGTCGACAACAACAACAACAAAAATGGTGGTGTATCTTGAACGTGCTCCATGATCTTGCGTGAAATTGCGACCCCTTTGGCGAACCACCGTGCGAGAAACAGAACCGAGAAAACGAACGAATAACTGGGGGAATAGCAAATGCAAATGGACGGTTCTCGATCCACGATTCTCGTTTCCTTGTCGTCCGCTTTTTGTACACACTATCAGAACCAATAAACTGCAATATTTATCTTTCATTTGCGGTGTTTTATGATGGCGAAACACTACGCTGCTGGCCGATGTTACTCGAAAACTATCGCATCAGGTGACTCTTTATTTTCGTTTTCTTTTTAACGATTACTTATTTTCGTATATTTTTATTTTTATCCTCTTTCGTCGAGATCGTTTTATTCTCGCTTTTGTTTCCTACTTGTTTTTTTTTTCGTCCGATTTCATGTAATTTTGAGCGTTTTATATTCACGACGACCGATCACGCGGATCCCAACCGTGACACACACACACACACACACATACATACACTGTCTGTCAGATCATGGTGCACCGTTGTCTGTTCACGCTGTGCAATGCGAACCGATGTACGTTTCTGTTGTATAGAGCACATTGCTTCCGCTAGTCCCATGAAATTCAATAAACGCAAACCTACACGAAAGTTCACAATTGCCCATAAAGTTAAACGCCTGAACATTTATACAGCAGAATAATAAATAACAAAACTTTACTCTGCCAAGACCACCGAAAAGAATGGACATTCGCTGTTCATGTGACTACAAAAAAATTTATTTCGTATATCGTATTTCGGAATCGTGTGTCCCGACGTTTTTATATTCAGTTTAAGAAGAATTCGGCTTTTCCCGAAGAATAACGAAGCCTTCCAACACGCTGGACACCGCCTCGTATTCGTCCAAAGCAAGTTCCGCCCTTTCACCGGATGACAGAAGGGTGGGAGTTGTGTGGACGTAGCCGCCCGAAATGGATTTTGGATTCCCAGCCTTGCCCACGATGTCCACCCAGTGTCCAACCCTCACTGACACTGGTAGACTCTGCACAATAAACAATTGAAGATTCTAAGATGATCTTAAATAAAATAGCAAGAAGATACTACTTGATAGTGGTTGTGTCCATCGGAAAGTGTGATGTACAACAAAATGAAAGTTACAGTTAAGTTTAACGATGATTTGAACTTCAGTTCTGCGCATCAAAATTCTGAATACAAGGAATAAATCTCTGTTGAACTCCAGTTGTAATAAATTACTCCAAGAGAATACGGTTTTGCATAAACACCCGCGGTCTGCTACGCAATACAAGAAGTTTTAATATGAAGATTGCATAATATAGTCTATGAAGGTTCTTGCGATGTATATTTCGAAATAAATACCTGTAAATTCTCGTCTAAAGTCACCAGCCATCGAGGTTCCATCGCGAGAGCCAGACAGTACATTAAGTAATGAGATTTGCCCAGGATCAGGTTACGACAGTCCAGAAACGAGACCAGGACTACCAGCAGCCCAGCGAGTGCAGCTTGATCCAATACTTTAGAGGCGTAACGCAATGGAGATATGGACAGTGTACCCTGCACAGTACATTATTATTATTCCATTGTTATTTACTTGTTCTTGGTAAAAACAATCATTTCGAATGACTACAGTGTTCAAGTTGATTGTTACCTTGCCAAGATGGACCAGACCCTGCGATATCCTTACGAGAAACAGGTGTGAAGGATTCTTCGCATGGTAGCAGGCCAACTGCCTCAACATGATAGCAAGACGGGCGTTGTTGGTCCCTGCACCGACCAGACCAAGCGCAAAGATCGCGTTGTTCGCCACGTCGCTGTCGTTGTCGTGACTGTATTTGTTCAGCACGTCCAGAACCGATAGATCTGGGTTCGACAAGAAAGACAAGCCCAGAGCTAGAGGCATTGCTCGCCTTGCGGATATAGGGCCGTATCTTCCTATCTGAAGAACAGTTACCGATGTCTTATAAGTTAATAAGTAGCCTATCTCTACAATAAATTAATCGTAACTATGATTTCGTGACTGGAAAACTTGAACAGGGTGAGTAAATTAAGTAGAATACCTGTCCAAAGATTCGCGAGTTCTCTTCACCCTCCCCCAGACCAACCATAGCGACACCCAGAGCGGCTATAGCTTGCGTTGATCCAATTTCTCTGAAACATTTTTATAGCAAAGGTCAGTTAAAGATATCAGAAGGATGTTAATCAAATGAAGAAGACGGGTACTTGGATTCTTCCTTCTTGGCGTTCTTTTTGTCTTTCTTCTCACTAGACTTCGTAGTTTCAAGTCCCTGACCGTGGCAGCTGATTGAAGAAGTGCTCACTGGTGTGATTGGTACACTCTCGCCGTTAACAGGTTCTGAACAAATTCGTAGTAATTCTTGCACTATTAACACGTCGCCTGTGCCAGCATACGCGCATACCTTGGGGAAAATAGTTCTTGTCGAAGATAGGGACCATACAGTGAAAGAGTGGTAATGGTACCTGTAGCATCGTCTGCGAAGTCAATTTGTATGGATCCGGTAAAACTTCCAACGCCGCGGAAGGAGCTTCTATTACATCTCGACAGCCCATGTAGACCAACCCCAACGACAGTGGTAAAAATCTAGGGAAATGGATTTCTGTAAGCTCTAAATTCTTTTGTACAAAACATATTTTACTCAAAACTACATCCTTCTGAGTTAATCTGGTGTATTCATCTTTTCGGTATACCCTGAATATTTAATAACGATTTCTTTTAGTGACCTAGAGTGGGTGTTGGACAATTCTTGACGAGTAAGGTTCAACAGTTTCTGCAAAATCGTCGAGGACACGTCAGGATCAGCTGAACCAACATTTATCAGTCCTATCGCTATCGCGCTCAACGCTACAACCTCCATGGTACCTGAGAGTCATCGGAGTGTAAAAGAAAAATTGTCCCTATTTTCAGTCAAACACAATATTCAGAAACTATACGCTAACTTTCTTTGTCCGTGAAGACGCCAGTTAACAATTCAGTAACGTCGAACCTCCTTGAACCCGCATAGGCGACGGCTAGTCCCAAAACTGCTCCTATTCTGAGCGTTGCACTGTTATGGGACACGTAATCGCTGAGAAGAGCCAGCGCTGGGTCGCATTCGTTGCGAACGCCACAGTTTACGAGACCTATGGCGAGTAATGCTCCAGATTTTATATAGTCCTCACTTGTGTAAAGGTATCTACGATATAAAACAGTACATAGAATCTTCTGTAATCCTATTAAATTTCCTAACAGAACTGAAGAAAGTAGAATTCACTTGTCTATGGGTACCAAACCGCCGTCCACGTCCCACATGTGTATCAGGCCCAGGGAGGCAGTAGCAGATAGCATCCCATGATCCTAGAAGCCAATTCATCATCAACGAATGCTACAGTCCCAGCGACCAAGGCCACACACAGACCTAAAATGTAAATACTAGTCTTTCATACCTTGTTCTTGTACACCCAACAATCCTCCGTGTTAGCCATTAGTTTATCCTGGCCAAAGCCAGCATGAACAAAGCCAGAGACGAAGCTGGCTGCCAGATTGGCTCTTGCTGAATCATGTTCGGCCATTCTTAACGTGCTTGTTTCCAACCAGATCTTGTAGATATCGTTCGGATGTTTAGGCTCCAGTATATCCAATTCCCTGGCGAGTAACTGGAAATGGCTGTTCACGTGACCGTTACTCAAGATCAGTTCGATGTCCTTGGCATCGTCACCTTCGTACTCTATCTTCAGAGGATTGTCCTAGACGAAGAACACAATTTCAGCGACTTCTCATTGATCATTCACGATGCACAAAGTATTACCCGCTGTCTGGCGAGCATAAATGCCAACTGTTTCCGCGTCACGCTGTCAGGACAAGTGGTCAAACACTTCTGCACCAGGTCCGAATCGGACAGTTCCAGAGCTACCAAGGTAGCCTTGCAGAACTCCTTGAATCTCAGATACTGATCAGCCACGATTTTCAGTATTTGCTTTCTCTCCGTGTCCTCGCTGAACGTTCCGTGAATCAATCACATTCCGTGATAACTGAAACTGGGTCATTGGATCCTTATGCACTTACCTATACGCCGCGCAGCCTTCCAAGTATCGACAGACTCGCCGGAAATTCGTGCTGTCCAAGTAATCGCCGAGAAAGTTCAGCTGGTCGATCTCCAGACACAGATCGCAGCCAGGTATCTCTGCATTGTGTTTTATGTCGAATTTCACGATACTTTTCACCAACGACGTGAGTTGATTTCTGTCCTCAAATGACGAAGAAGAACACTTCAGATCTGTAGTTCTGTCGCCAATTTTTTTTTTTTTTTCCAATATTAGAAGTACCTTATTCGTTGCTCGTCCCTGGCAGGGGCGGTCGACCACTCGTCGATGATTTCCGCCTCTAATTGTCTCACGTACTCGTGGCCCCATTCGCCAGGATTCACCACATTTCCTTGGATACAATACTCCAGACACTCCTTACACCCTGGAACTGCTCCAGCCATCGAGAGCACGCTCAGAACTTCTGCGAATTGCTGCCTCACGTCCTTACGCTGGATCTTGTTATACGCGGTCTTCAAGGAGTCGTAAGAGTTTCGTAGGTACTTCAACGGCTTCGGGACCGAGGTCATCGAAGTTGTCGAGGTCTGCATGAGTAGCCTCAGTTGACTCAGGGACAGTAGCATCGCTGCTTCGTCTGTTCCCTGAATTTTTATTGTAAAACACTGAAAGAATATTTCTTCGAAATATTTCTCATTTGTTGGTGCTTTTGTAAAAGAAGTTGGTAGATTTTGATCAGAAGGGAAATTTAATCCTCCATGAACCATCCCCCTCCCTCCTGGGTGTTTCTAATTGAGACAGTAAATCCCTTACTTATAAATCGTCTAATATTAATTCGACGGAGAAATTCATATTAATTACTAGCAATACGTCCGCCAACTGAAGCAACTCCTCTTGCAGCACGGTGTCATCTTCGTCCTAGTAAAGGTTGGATCATCCTCAGAAGCGAAATAAAACGAATGAATCCAATGAATTTAAAAACTGCAAATTCTTTACCATCTCGGACTCTTTCTCCTGCACGCGTCTCTTTACCATTGTCATTTTCCTAGTGACGTTCTACTTACAACTCTAATCACAATAAATTCCAATGCACGTTT